>NC_051239.1:9320213-9555213 GCF_015220715.1 Pygocentrus nattereri
AGTTCAAACAAATAGGCAGTTTTTAAAATAAAAAAAAGCTTCCTAAACCATTTATTTTTATTCAGAATTATTTTTGAATAAGTATTTTAATGCCATTTTGTTGTTGCAGCTTGGCATATTTGGAATAAACAGTGGCTTGTTCATGTCGTGGCAGAACTTAAGTAAAAGTGAAACACATCTGGCCCACGTTTGTTTCACATGGCCTTTCTAGTGTTTGAGCTTGACACCCTAACTCCAATTTGACGAGATGTCATTGTCTGGAGTGTAAATGGCTGCGCCACTTAGAAGCTCAGAGCCTCAGCTAATTTAAAAATGTGCATCCAGGGAGCTCCTTGCCTGTCTTTTGCCCAGAGCCCCTGTAATGATTGGTATACAGTGTATGCTTTGTTAGTTCTGCACTGGAGGCTAATGTAGCTAACAAGTAAAGGAAGCTCTAAACCCCAACCTTTAACATCTTTAAAACAGCATGCTTAAAGTGTATATTTCCCTCGAGCCACAGCAGTTTGATCTCAAATAGACTTTACAGAGAATTTACACAACTCTAATTGGTGGCTGTGCAAAACTCAGACTTCAGACACTAAACTGGCCACATTTGGTGAAAACTGTGTCCATAGATTTATGGCTGAAACTTCACATTAATGAAATTGGGGGGGTTTGACGGTTTTGAAGTGGTCAGATTGTGTCATTGTCGTCCTCCTGATATCTGCGCTTCCTCGCAGGTGAAGGGTGAGGACGAGGGAGTGGAACAGGAAGCCCAGCAATGAGTGCAAGTTAGCGGGAATCTTTCATCTGGACTACATTCCTGCTTCCTACAGTGCCCAGCAGCCCCGTCTCTCGCTGCTGTCCAGTGAAGTAGAAGAGGAACTGAGAACAGCACTCCAGTGAATTGCAGTGGGCCATTTTTCAGGGGTAGTGTAGAAACCACTTAAACAAGAATTAAGCAGAGCTTTGAGAGAGCTGACGTTTTATAGGTTAATAAAGAACACTCAATAAAACCTAATATACCTGCTGTTTAACAGATCATTATGGGATCCCTGCTTCCGTGATTATATTTTAGCCCCCAAAAATCCCACAAGAAAGTTTTTTTTTCTTTAATTATTTTGTTGAATTTCCTTTTGTGTCGTTATACTGTATTAGCTGTGTGAATGCCGCTCATGGCAGATTGTGTACCTCTCGTATTTATAGCACTTTCAGGGTTCTGCTCGATATTTCTTGCAATAACTCAAGACGCACAAATAAAACGGGATGATGTATGTTTTCTCGCAAAAATCTTTTATTTCATTGTTTGAATATAGAGCATGTGTATTAAGAGCAGCAATAAAACAGTGCACAGAAATATTGATCCGGTTGTCATTCCTGTCAGATTTTTAATTAAATCACTTTTAACAGGTCACACTTTATTCTGAAGGCCTCATGCAAAAGTTTTAGTGCCCTTCATCAAATCTTTTTTTTTTTTACGTTAACACATCCTCTACATCAGGCATGTCAAACTGGGGACCTTCAGGGCGAAACTGCTGCGAAGATTAGCGTTTAACCTCATCTAACACTGAATCAGTTCATGAAGGCCTCACTGAGGAGCTGAGTCAGGTCTGTGCTGAAGTCTGCAGTGTTTTGACCTGTGAGGACTGGAGTCTGACGCATGCTCTACAGAGAACGCTCTTTACTGAATTAAAATTATTCGTGAAAAAAATAAAATGTGCCCTGCGCACAAATTATTTGTAGCATTTATAATTTTATTTTCTTCCAATATGTTCATTTCAGCAATAGAATTGGCAGAATGTTTGTTCCCTATAGAAAATGTGAAACTTATTTTTGCTTAGAAAATCCACAAAACGTCATTTGAAGGGGAAGTATTCAAACTACAATAGTGCAGTGGGGTACCCTTAATGTCATCATCATACTTGTATTTAAACTCCAGGAATGCACAAAGTTTTAGTGGTCATTTTTGTAAAATTATCAAAGCAGCCCAAAACTCAAACCTATTGTGTCTCAGGCATCAAACAGCTTATTCACATCTATGAACTATTTAATGTAACATAACATTCTGTGTAGTTTTAAAAAGGGTCAAACTCTTCAGACGTCTGCTTCGTATCGGAACATTCTGACCGTTTAAATATGCAGAAAAACTGGTGGCCTTGTAAAGAAGAATTCCAATAACTTTTTCCCAAATTTTCTTAATGACTCAGTCCTTGAGGTGTAAACAGAGGCATTTAGAACGGTTTGATGTGAAATGGTTCATTGTAGAGACTCCAATTTCTCTACAGTGGTGGTGATAGGAACCAGGGGTCACTCATATCTACAGCACAAATATAGCCCTTTATTTACTACCTAAAACCACCAGTGAACCTACTTTTGCCTTCTGAGTTTCATACGTAATGTTGATGACGGTAAAATAGTTTTCTGTGGGGTCTATTGTGCCTCACGATGCCCTGCATGTATCCCTCCTCCAGGAAAGGACTGAAATAAATGGATTCAAAACACATTTTAAGCCAAAGCTTTATCACAAATCACCGTAAAACAACGTGTCAGGCATCAGGCAGCGTATGTCTAACTATTTCATTATTTCAATAATAACTTTCTGCGAAGGAGCTTCTAGAGGTGGACGTCCGGTTCCTGTCAAAACCACTGTGAACAATTGTGAGCACTTCACATCTGAACCATCTAATACTAATAGTAGTAATACCGTGCAATACTTAATCGAATTAGTGTTGATATTGCTTGGTATCGGATCGAAGAGAAAGTCTGTGGTATCGCCCAGCCCTATTTGCAACCAAACCCACACCCCCCCCCCCCCCGCCCCCCTTGCCCCTAACCCCAGCTTAGTTATCCAATCACACTCATGCTACGTATCCTACGTACACACTGCCAGCACAGTAACTTGCGCAGGTCATATTACGTTGTTCTCCGGCGAGGGAGGTCAGAGCCGGTACCGGTTCCCAGCGACACCGGTGACAGTTAAATCACCAGGAAAGCAGGTGTTTGTCGACATCATGGACGCATCCTGCTGCCACGTATAACCTGCCTCTGTAGGCAAGGTAGCGTGTGGACAGATCGACAGCTGCATCCACCAATCAGAGACGTAATACGGAGGCACAGCCTGGGCTCTCGTCCAATAGAATGTGCCGGGGCGGGACCTGCACGACACCGCTTCACTCGGAGGAGGAACTCCACTCAGCAGTAGTTGTCGGAGACCGTGCCGGAGACATGTGTGGTGAGTGTGACACGAAAACGGACGCGTTCTTATTTGTTTTTAGCACCCAGTGTTTTCAGCAGACGCTCTCAAGCGAAACTAGGTTTATGTGGACTGGCCTGTGTCAGCGCAGCTGTGAAAATAGCGCCGTGAAGCGTCTCGGGATGGAAGCACGTTAGCATGGTTAGCATTTGGGCAGCACTGGCTAAACTCCTCTAACTGCTGCATAGTTGTCGGTGTCTGTCATTTAATGTTATCCAGGGCGTGTTATTAATGCGCAGACAGGCGACCTGAAGGCTCCCGAGACATGAGCTGGGTGTTTTCCCTCTGCTTTGACAGCTTTATGCCTCCTAAAAGGGATTTGCGCCGATTAAAAAAAAACCTGTATAATAACGTTAAAAAGGCCAAGATGTGAACCAAGTCGGTCAGAGCTGAGTGGCGTGAGATGGATCAGTAGAGAAACGCACTGACTGCTACTCCCTCACAGGGCTCCTGTATGTAGCCCTGATGCTGGAGAAGTAATGGTCAGTCCTGAAAGAGAGCTTCTCTTTTGGGGCTGTTTTTGCTTTAGCACACCCTAAATGTGCCCCCCCCACTATAAATTGACTAAAACAGTTTGATTAAAAGCCGTTTTCGACCAAACTTTGTCACCAAACTAACCTACCGTAGCTAAAACAAGGTCTCGGACATCAGGCGCGGTATTCATAACCCTTTCGTGTGATGACTGGAGCTTTTAAAGGTGGACGCCAGGTTCCTGTCACTGCCACTGTGAACAGGTCTGACTTGCTGAGTTTCTCTAAAAAAAAAAGAACATTTCACACCAAACCACTCTGAGTGATTGTGTTGACATGTCAGCCATTTAATTGCCCAGAAATTTTGAAAAATCCCCATTAAGAGTTGAACTCTCTGGTTTCTGGGCTGGACTGTGCTGGGGCTTTGCCTCTTGTTGTGGAAGAGTTGGCTTGTTGGCTGTTTTAGATGCATTAAGACATGCATTAGGCGTCTTCAGAGCCTTTTCTAGTTTCACAATCTGTCTTTCGCTTGTGTTGTGTTGTCATTCCCACATCAGCTGACTAGGAGGATGACACTGATGGGTCTCATCAGCAGCCCAGTGACTTAGGAAGTCTGCCTTAGTTAGATTGGGCTCCTCAGATAAGCCGTAGTCACATGCCAGGGCCTGCTTTAGTCACTGATAAATATCAGGATCTGTTTTAGTCACTGATAGATGCCAGGGCCTGTTTTAGTCACTGATAAATATCAGGATCTGTTTTAGTCACTGATAGATGCCAGGGCCTGTTTTAGTCACTGATAAATATCAGGATCTGTTTTAGTCACTGATAGATGCCAGGGCCTGCTTTAGCTCACAGAGTCAGTGGTAGGTCTAGAACAGACTTGTCCAACTTATTTCCCTCATTACTTCTTCCGGAACCCAGAAAGACAGCGAGGAGTATTTTCAGTGAAAGCTGTTTGAAAGGTCTTTTGCCTTTTGTACTGTCCCTGAATCTAATTAAACAGGACAGTGCTAGACAGAGTCTTCACTTACAATGAAATACAACTCTCTCAAACATGCTGCGTTCATTAGAAACCAACTTGTCACTGTTTTACCTGGAGCTGGGCAATACGACAATGTCTGTCTTTACTGTGATAAAATTTGTCACATTACGGCTCAGTATTCAGTATTCCTGCGTATCACTGATATAAGTGCTTAAAGAACACTCGCAAACGACGTGTTTCGTTAAAGAGAGCGCGATTAGGTCTCAGATAACTGGATTTAGTGTGACGCGGTACGAGAAATGTTGAATAAAAAAACATTGTATTAATAGTTTGCGCCACCACTTGGCTTTTTAGTGAAATAATATCATATGTATCTTGTTTTGTGGAAATATTTTAAAGTAGCATGATGTTATATTTTTGCCATATTGCCCTGATTTTACCAGGATTAGTGCCAGGTGGCGAGAGCATTGTATGGCCCTGTTTGGGGATGTAGATTGTCCATATAAAAATACAGCCGTAAATGTGTCCAAGATGCATGTAGCGCAAACTTGAAATGCAGGAGGTGGCCTGAGCCACATTTTTACCAGATGTTATACAAGATGCATTCATCTCTCCAAGCCACATTCAGCTCCTTCAGTGCAGCTTCAGTGAGTTTTTTTCTTCTCAGTTCAGCAGACCTTCAGCAACACGAGCAGTTTTAATGAACACCCAGGTCTGTTAATGGTTTACTTTGTTGTGTCGTTATTCTTCTCACCACAATACATTAGGGTTTAAAGCGCTGGTCAATGACCGCGATGTCTACTACAGGAGGCTAAATATCTAAATGGCAGTCTTCTTGGAAACATCAGTGTAAAAGCCAGAGTAAGGGAACAAATAGTGCTATGGAAATGTGTGATCTTTAGAACAGGAGAAACAAGGAACAGCGCAGGCAACTGGTTGTTTGTGCATTACACGCTGTACAGCCTTCAGAATACAACCTGAATAACCTGCACTGACTAAGATGCATTTGATTACCAGTTGGAAATTCATGTAGTTAAAATCCAGATACACGTCACATGAAACGACCAGGTGTAAACAGGGTTTAAGTCTGAAGACACTGCCTAGTTTTCTTAGAAGCCTCTTATAATGTTTTGTCCGTAACTGCATGCACAGATGTTAAAAAGTACCATACAGTGTGTTGGTTTAAACATGTCCGTTTAAAAGTGAAGTATTACATTATAGAAGTAATGTAAACATAAATTGTTTTACATCATATTATAAAGCAGACTTAAGTGGTTCCACCACCCAGTCATTAGCGACCACATGTTTGCTTTATTCCAGCTCCCAAACACACCTGTATTAAGTGTTTGGTTTAAGTGTGCTGAGAGCTGAGATGGAGCAAAAAGATGTGAGCCGTCTGGAGGTCCTCAATGGTTGATGTACTTCCTTAAAAGGGGCCGTATATTGGAAAAACAAATTCCCTCACGTTTTTGAAATAAAGTAGTTTGATGTAGTTTATAAACACTGTAAAAAAGCTCACTCCCCAGGCCATAAAGGCCTTGTATGAAAGCTAAGCCTGTTTTGAATTCACTATTTTTGTCACAGAAACATCTTGTTTACATATAGCTGCGTCCCAATTCAGGGCTGCATCCTTCGAAGGACACAGTCTACAAAGTTGCGTCCTTTGAAGGCTGCATAGACCTGCGAAGGCTGAAATGAGACGCTCTGCTCTTCGGCGGATTTCCTGTTTGCATCACATCACCGCGGTTCCCGCCCTTACCGTTGGATCCTTTGTTGCCATGGAAAAGAAGAACACATTTATCGGCCTCATATGAAGGGGCCTTTGAAACCGTGACAGCCTAGTCGCGCCATTGTGACGCAGTCGGCTTTAAGTACAGGCTCTGAAGGATGCAGCTCCTGAATCGGGACACAGCCATATGTCTGCCTATTTAGGCTACAGCGGTTTAGCTCCGCCCATTAACACTGAAGTTGTAAGGAGTGTTTAAAAAACCTTTCGAATGCGGATCAGTACTGGGCAGCCAGTTTACAGCGGTCATTTACGTATGTCTGTGATGCCTTATAGTGCAGTACAGTAACACAATCTAAAAACCGGCCTGTTTCATTCTAAAAAATAAAGAGAGGTTGGAAAACGGTCATGTAAAAATGAATCAAATTACTGTTTTTGGTACACAAAGCCACAGAAACATCAGTGGGAAAAGATAAAATGCAAGAAAAATGGGATATGGGCTGTTTTAAAAAAAATCAGTGCTGTTAAAGTCTAGATGCTCAAAGTGCCTAATTGAAATAAATAACTTTGGCTTTTTCTCAAGCTTGTATGTTGCAGACCTGCAGACCACTTAAACTGCGTCAGGCTTTCTTCTTCAGTCTCACCAGCTCACACTGTTGACCCATCCAATCTCTCTCGTTCATTTTCTGGAGCCATCTGTGCTCACAAAGCAGAGCCTTGTGTAAGGACCGAACCCCAGCCACCGAACCCTCAACACATATGCGCACTAACGCTCGTGTCCAGCTGTACTCAATGGCGCTTCTGTTTGATTGCTTTCCACACACAGTGCCACGCTTACATTTACTGCCTGTTGGGCTCCATTTCAGTCTCATGTTATTTGCTCAGAGATGAAGTTAATAAAGCCAAGTGAGCCTTCGTTTCTCCTGATTTCTGTCAGCTTCATTCGGGAGTCTTTTCGATTAGGAGTTGTGGGTTGGATGACGAACGCAAACCCCCAGTAAAGGGCTTACTTGCTTGAAACAAATAGGCTGTGTCTTAATGAAGGTATGAGAAATGGGGAATAATATTGTACAGCTTTGCTTCTGTCTCTGTGATTTCGAAAAACAAGACCTCCTGCCCAGTCTTTCCATTTCATAGCCTTTAAGTAAGACCTCTAAGGTGCTGATAGCTGACTGAGAGTCTTAATTTAAGTCCTTATAGCTATGTTGGCAAATCCTTTGCACCATTTATCAGCCTTGATCAACTACCGTGCTCGCTTTGTCACTCCTTATTCCAGTAGCTGGGAAAAATTAGGTAACATAGTGGATATTTAAAGGAACTCCATTTAAGCTTCAGGTGCCTAAAGACTGTGAAAACAGTGCTGCAAGTTGGGCTCAACACACAGTTCAGATTAACCACGATGCAGTCTCACTGTATTTACAGTCGTATGTAAACGTTTGGGCGCCCATAGCCAAATTCCATGTGTTGTTGATTTTCTAAAGGAAAATAAGTGAAGTCATGCTCTATGGAGAACAGACTGCTGCAGATTTTAATGAACAATGACTGTTTATTTGCTGATTTTCACATATTGGAAAAAATAAAACCTAGAATTTTGCCTGCACATGTGTTAGGGCACATTTTTATATTGCAGTTTTGTTGTTTTCAGTATGTTAAACTCAACAAAAAATTTCACCAATAAAGTAATTCAAATTCGTCCATAAAAATGATGGATTGGTGCATCTCGTAAATGATCTAAGTGCTTTTTTTTTTGCTCCAATATTGTGGTTGCAGTGTAATCTTTTGTAAAATAAGATCAAGCCTGTGTTGGTTGTCTACATATTATTAACCACCTGCCAACAAATCTATATTGTTCGGTTGAAATGATGCCATTTTAACACCACCTATGTATGGGTGAGTGAAAAGTCACAGGAATCCGTTTTATTTTATTTTTTATGCTGTCACAAGTCTTTAGGATGCGGTGCTGAAGGTGGTGTTTGTTTCGGATTTTCTCAGCATACACAATTTGTTTGAGATGACCCCAGAGATAAAAGTCCATAATAAAATAAAATAAAACCTGTCCTGTGACTTTTGACTGATAATAATAATAATTCAATATAATATGTATAATATAATATTGAATATAATACTAAGCCAGTGAATCACTGCTGTCAAAACAAAACCAATTATCTCTAAAAGGGTAACTTTACAGGGCGCCTTTTTCAAATTCTGTCAAAAAATGAAAAACGACAAAAATGGAGGTATAAGATTTTGTCCCCGACAGCAGCGAAATGTAGCTTAACCTAAATTTAAAAATTAGTTCTTGACTTCAGGAGCAATAAAAAAGTTTTAGATATTTGTGCAGATGTTTACACATTTGACCAGAACAAAAACACTGAGCACATCTCAGGAAGAATCACAGCGGCATCCAAATAAATATTCCCTGCTTCCCTGAGTTACTACAGTGGTTGGCCTGTGCTGAGTTCCCAAAAGCATCTTAGCACAAAGATGATTCTTAAACGGTGGAGCGAGCATCACAGATGGTGAGTGATGGTGGATCACTCCCTCCACCAGCTGAGATCATCTTAACACTGAAGTACTAAGCGTACAAGGTAACTAGATCCCTGTGCTGTACGTATGGCTCAGGAGGCACAGCAGTATGAAACTAAAATACACCCTACCAACTATTAGCTCATTTAAATTTGAGTGTACAAATGATTAATCCTTCAGCCAAATTTGAAGGCCTTAATAATAATATAAAATATTTGAATTAGTTGTATGCTGTCTAAATGTAGGCCAACAAAACATAGTAGCACTTCTTGTAGTGGAATGTTCCTCCACCAATATACGTATTGTGGGTTAAACCGGGTCTCCTCTGGTTTCTGGTATCTGATAGGCTAATACATTGTCTGTGTTTTTCTTTCTTTCTTTCTTTCTTTCTTTCTTTCTTTCTTTTACGAGCCTTATGATTCCTCTGCTGCAGGGCAAGCATTTTACCAGTAAACAGGGGGCTGTACTGAGGGATGAGAGGAGGAAACGGTCAGGTTGTTGTTGTGTTGTTTACACAGTAAAGCCACTCAGTGCTGCAGTAGGACATGAAGCTCTGCCTGTCTCCTTAATTAAAGAGGTTAAAGAACTGTTAAAGCCAGTAGCTGTTGGCAATTGACACAGCCATGTAAGACCTCATAAGACCTGTCTTTTTTATGTGTTTTATGTTTTGTTTCCATTTGCAAATGCAAACACCAGGTGCTCTGGACCAATAGAATCGCCAGATTTCCATTGTTACATTAATGTACAGTTGAGTTAGGGACATTTTTTGCCTCTATAAAGTTTGGGTACATATGCGTGTTTTGTTACAGTGTTGAGTATAATAAAGAATTTGACATGTTTAGGTACAACGAAAGGCTCAGTAATGCTGAATATGAAACACGTGGGCAAAATGAGTGGAAGTGGCAGAAGGCCTAATGGTTTGGCTGGTTTAATAATCAGATCGATCAAAAACTGCATTGTTTCTGGTGGAATACAGTCAAAATCTGGCTTGATCACTGTAAAAAATTCTCAGAGAGACCCGATACATGTAAACATTGGCAGAATGTTTTTTTTTGCATAAGTCAGTGTGTCCATATTGCGGGGGTCTCACAGTCTCATTTGGTGATTTTCCTGCTCAGACAGACATAAGGAAGCTGGTTATTATCTGACAAGTTCAATTGGATGTGCTTGAGCAGAGAAATGACCAAATTAGGCTTTGAGACCCCTGATATATACGTGTGTGTGTGTGTGTGTGTGTGTGTGTGTGCATATATTATATATTCTGTCCATAGCATGCATTCCTGGTATAAAGTGATCTTTATAATAACCTGTTTATATGTTCATATGCATGTGTACATTTCTGTGTCTCTGTCTCTCTGTAGGAATCTTTGCATATCTGAACTATCACGTGCCTCGCTCTCGCCGAGAGATCCTTGAGATCCTCCTCAAAGGCCTGCAACGGCTGGAGTACCGCGGTTATGACTCTGCAGGTACACACACACACACACACACACACACACACTGTCATTCAGAAGCAAAACAGGATTTTACACAAACGGGCACACACCCTGCTTGGGAACAGGAATTGCCAGTTTTGAGCATCTGCTGAGGTGTATGTTGTTTGTTTGTTTGTTCAGGAGTGGGTATTGATGGAGGGAACAATAAGGACTGGGAGAGCAATGCCAAGAGCATCCACCTGATTAAACAGAGAGGCAAAGTCAAAGTCCTGGATGAGGAGATCAACAGTAAGACAACAGTGATGATAAACAATTCATGTCAAAATTGACGTTCTTGTCAAAGGCAACATACATTGATGATGTTTGTTCGTATTAATTTTTTTTGTCTGTGTAACTTCCACAGAGCAACAGGACATTGATCTTGATGTAGAGTTCGACGTGCACCTCGGCATTGCACACACTCGCTGGGCCACACACGGCGTCCCCAGTCCTGTCAACAGCCACCCACAGAGATCTGACAAACACAACGGTTGGTAACCATAAATTTACAGAACATAATCAAAAACAAGAACAAAATTCAATGAAAATGTTTGCTGCTTAATGTGTTTTAACTGGTTAATGATGTTATTATTTCATTGCATTTTTAGAGCAGAAGAAATCAGAGATGTTTTTTGTTTAATTTCATTGTGAATAGAAGTGGTATTTTATGTTAGTTCAGCGTCCTTCTCTTTAGCAGGTAACTTAATAGTGGTTCTAACTTAGTTAAAGAATAAAATATAAGAAATGAGGAATAATCAGTTAATGTTAATAATATGCAGTGTACATATTAGGACACATAAAATTACTAACATTACTGACATAAAATTAGGGCTTTATACTGATTTCAAAAGACACTTTCTTGAGAAATAATACATTTTCTAATAAACACAATGATCACAGTATTCAGTTTTTCTGAAGTTTGATAAGTTGGAACAGACAAAAAAAAAGAGCCAGTAGTGGCCAATTTAATCAAGGACGCAGTGTCACTGTTGCCAAGCATCAAATGCTAATGGTGCCCCCTTGTGGAGAATCTTCAGGCTGTATATTATGTGTGAGTGAACAAGCAAGAGAGAGACAGTGACAGAAAATAGCATCAAACTATGAATAGAGGTGAATTATATTTAGCTTATCACATACTGCAGTATACTAAGGCTGTGTTCACATTATCAGGTTGAAATCCAATATTTTGCCTTAATCTGACACAGATATTTTCCGAGCTGTTTGGACACAAATGTGATCAGATCTGAGCCACTTTCATATGTGGTCGTCCTCAGTGGGAACGGTCAGATGGGATTTTATGTATTTTTGTTTTTGGTTTTTTAACCACGCATACACCATCATTCAGGGATCACATGGCAGCAGTGCCAAATCTAATGGTAGTGCCAGTAAACACTGCAAAAGCAGTGTATCTGACTCTTCTTCACCTTCGGTTTGCTCAAATAATGAAAAGCTCAGATCTGCCCAGGTAGTCATCTTTGCAACGAAGGCTTGTTCTGCTGGTTGGGTTTGTTTGTTGTTCATGACGCACGTGATTCATTCGTGTGACGTTATAAATCAGGCTGTGCGCATGCAGGACACAGGTTTGTTCCCATTAATGACATATTCATGTAGGAGCCACCACAGGAATGTGAACAATCAAGTTAGAAAGATCAGATCTGAGCAAAACAAAAACTAAATTGTCCAATGAGGCTTGTTATGTGAGCATAGCCTATATTTAACCTAACCGGACTGTTTATATTGTCTTTGTAATAAAGAATGGAGAGTTCCTTAAGTACAGACAGTATACTCAGAAAATCATGCTGTGACGTAGTGTAATGTAATTACAACATTAACCATAAATATCATCTTATTATCCGTTCTTACAACAAATCAGTCAGAGCTAATGTGTTAACTTTGTACCATAAGGTTTTCACTCTGAAACAGTGCAAAGTGGTTTTGTTCCTGTTTTCAGTCACATTCTTTAAAAAATATTGGTCCCACTTTACATTAAGCGTCTGTGTTGTTCCGTGTGAGCAACATATGCAACAACAATGTAACTGCTAATGATTTAGTCACTGTTCCAGATGGATTACAGAAGGATACCTTATGCAATTACACATGTGAATCAACTTCAGTTTTGCCTCATGTAATTACCCTAGAGTATTTTAATAGTTGTAATGTAATTACATTTGTAATCAGACTGGAACATCAGTTTTTTTTCCAGCAGTGAAATGAAGTTTGTAGTAGCACATTACTGATGTTGTGTCTGCCAGCTTTCCTAACATTTTAGCTTGCATTAGTGTTGCTAGTGCTGTGACACTGTAACCAGTTTCAATTTTAAACCACTCTGTAATGTGACAGAACAGCAGATGTTCCCTTATCTTAACGTGTATCATAACATATGGAATGTGTTGCATTAAACCTAAAGCAGTGTCTGTGTTACCCCTCCATTATTACACAGTACCTACATAACCACTACACAGGAACTGTCCACTTACTTTAAGGTGTGCCTTTAACACTACAGGAACATTCCTGTGCAGAGGATACACCTGTTTAATTACATGAGGCAAAAATGTAATTATATAGGCTGTACTGCTGTAATACATCTGTAACATTGCCTAAATCATCAGTAGTTACAGTGTTGTTGCATGTTATTCATGTGTTATCACAGTTATTAGAGACACAATATAAAGTGGGACCAAAATATTTTTTTGTTTTCCCTGTTGATCGTTTCTAATCGCTACTTAAAATGATTCGTATTACCTTACAGATCAACCAGTGTATGCAATTATTAATCTAAAGCGTGTTAAATTGCTTAACTTTCCTCATACCATGTACTGGATTCCCACAGAATTCATCGTCATTCATAATGGAATCATCACCAACTACAAAGACCTGAGGAAGTTCTTGGTAAGTGAAGATCTGCAGCACCTACTTGTCTGTCTGTCTGTCAGTGTATTCTTTTCAATATCTGTTTGTCTGAGCACATCCACTTCTGTCGGTCTGTCCCCAGGAGAGTAAAGGTTATGAGTTTGAGTCAGAGACCGACACAGAGACCATCGCTAAACTGGTGAAGTACATGTACGACAATCGTGAGAACAATGACATCAGCTTCGCCACTCTGGTGGAGCAGGTCACCCAGCAGCTGGTAAGTCTGACCTTTCAGCTCACAAGGGTTAGGAAGTGTAGTTATTTGTACTCTTGGTAAATATTAGGGTGTAGGTCTCTGTTCTCACACCTGTTCATTTCATTTAGAGTTATTTGGAGACAGTTCAGTTATTCATGAAATCTTCAGTTTCACCACAATTTGCTTGTAATAAATTTTAACATTCCCAAAAATCGGTGCAGCTGAATCGCCACCTTCAGATCATTGCATCTTAATGCGTCAGTTTGTTGTTACACTGTTCTAAAACATTTTTGGTCTTGTGTTTAGGAAGGAGCTTTCGCACTGGTCTTCAAGAGCATTCACTTCCCAGGAGAGGCTGTGGGAACAAGGTACTTTGCCTGCTGTACAGTCAAATATATATTAAAATAAACCTTACGAGTAAGGTTATAACACTTATAATACAAAGGAGTGTTTTACTGTTGTCATCTTTGTCCCAATTAAGGCGAAATGCAGTGGTACAGTAGGGCAAGTTTCTCGACCACTGGGTCGAGGACCACAAGTGGGCCTGTGCTAAGGGCAGCCTTTGGTCCGTAGTGGGCCTGAGATAGCACTTTGTCATAATCAGTTAAAAAATAATCGACAATTAACAATAACAGTGCACAAAGGCAGCTTCATCGTTTTTTTTTTTTCTGTCCAAGTGGACAACTGACCTTTCAGTTGTCCACTTGCATCAGTATTCTGCTTGTTTCATGTTCATTGATGCACATAACATTTTGCAAGAGTACACCTCCACAAATTTCCCGTAAATGACATTTAGCAAAACATGCAGTTTTGCTTTCTTATGGGCCTTCATGCTTTCTGGTGATAAACAGGTGGGCCTTGAGGTGGGAAAGGTTGAGAACCTCTGCAATAGGGTGATCACATCAGAGCAGCTCTTTTTGCAGGACAGTATGAATGCTTTGGCTGGACAATACGGGAAACCCAGGGAGGGTGTTGAACTGTCTTGATTTAATACAGCAGCACATTTATAAATATATGAGCGGCCAAAACCAAAGATTCATATGATTTAAACTGTGCTCAGTCTATCATAAGTAGCAGCCGCAAAGATGGTCGAGATATTTTGTTATATTCTTCAGCTTAATCTACTTTACAAGAGTTTTCCTGTTTTTTCCTTCCTTTAGTAAATTTCATATATTGTTTGCTTTGTTTTCTCACGCCTTTCATTCTCATCTTCGCCTTGAATGCCATATTTCTGTGTTCAGAATTAAGAAAGTGGGAATAACCAATGGAGTGAGGCATGATTTTATTTTTACACGTATTTAAAACAATCATTTAACTGTGGAACAATGTTTAAATTTTTCCCCATGATCTTTAAAGTGCGAGAATGTTTTGTGTGGAATGTGGGACAAACCTTTTTTTTTCCCCTCGATTTTTGTGACTGTTCCACAAAATGCAGGATGAATGTTCACCCTGCACCGTTAAAAATAAAGATTCTGTGCAGGTGCATTTTTTTTTATTCGTCGGGGCACATACACTGTAAATGTACCCTCAAAGGTACAACAGTGGGTTTTAAGGCCTAATTTTGAAACTTATTCTACGTATTTTTACTTTTTCATAACGAAATGTTTCAAAACAGCAACAGAATAAAAAGCCTGGAGACAAGACCCGGTGTGTGGAATTATACATAAATATTTCAATGTATTACGTTCCCTGACTGAAGGTACCGAGATGTACCCTTGAGGGTACCACCCCTGTGACAAAAGCGGTTCTGCCTCAGTTTCATACCTTTATTTCTGAGAGTGTGTGGTACAGTGTTTGAATCTTGTTTGAAGAAGAATGTTGTCTGAATTCTCTCTGAATATCATCGTGTTTGTGTTTCTCCAGGAGAGGAAGTCCGATGCTGATTGGTGTGAAAAGTGACCACAAGCTCTCAACAGATCACATTCCTGTCCTGTACCGCTCCTGTGAGTGACACATGCAGTAAAATCTTAGACCGACATCCTCTGACTCTTTAGTAGAGTTGTGCAGTGGCAGAACTGTAACTGCTTATCTGAATTGTCCTCATGTGCTGTAGAACTGCTGGGTTTGCATGAATTGCTCTTGCAATCAGTTCATTTCAGGTGTTTTTTTTTTTTGTTTGTTTTTTTTTTAGAAAGGATTTTCTTTTTTATGCGTTTCTGTCTGTTTTAGCTGGTAAGGATAAGAAGAGCTGCACCACTCTTCCCAGGATGGACCAGGACACCTGTCTGTTTCCTGTGGATGAGAAAGCTGTGGAGTACTACTTTGCATCTGATGCCAGGTCTGTCACACACACCACTTTAATATCAAATTGTTTTAGTTGAGCTGCGCTTTACTGACTGAAATGATTCTTGAACTGAAATAACAGTAGAAGCACTCCGTCTAAGGCTGGCCGTACACTATGCCACTTCTAAAATCTTAACAGATTTCTAAAACTGACAGCATTAGAGGCCAAGGCAAAGAGAGAGTGTAATGCACATAATGAGTTTGGGCTACGAATAAGACCTCAAACCCCAGATGTCCTCAGATATTACATGACACAAACAGAGCTAAATGTTCTGGCCTGAACATGTTTATGCTTTTATGTGCAGTGAAAACCTAAACTGGGGATTAAAGCAGGGCTGAGAACCAATGATATTGCAGAGATCTGGAGAAATACTTCACTACAAAACTGGCAGACTGCTTTGATATACGGATCCAGCATTATAAACATGATAACGGCTCTTATCCGCATGTGTTTTACACATAGCTCCTCTGTCTCCGCTGTTCATTCACGTCTCTTTCCCCTTTTCTCCGCTCTTTTAGCTCTCTGATTGTTTTTTGTTTGAATAATTAGTTGAGTGTGACTTTCGAACGCTGCAGGACTCGCGAACGTTTTGAGTCATAAAAATCAAACCTGTTTAATGATATCGGAGGGTCTCTGATCACTTAAGAGTTCGATTGACAGGCTAAAGATTCAATCGTAGTTCCTCTCGCGCTACCAGATCAGTCTGAGTTCCCAACCTAGAAAGTTGCTTCAGATTGGGAAAATTTATCGCAAGTGGCATGTCGGGTTTAAAATTGTGTAGTGTGGGCCCAGCCTTAAATAATACAGATAGAGTTGTATGCAGACGTTTGGGTATCAGATTATTTGGTTGACTTTTTGAGTAAAAACAAGTGGGCACATCCTCTACAGAGGACACTCATCTGCACATTTTAATGCGGAATTTCAGTTTATTTGCTGAATTCAGCATAGTGAGGGGAAAAAATAAAACATATAATATAACCTGTAAAAAAGTTATAGCACTTAAAAAAAAAAAAAATTCTAAACATTTGTAGAAAAATGTGGTATTTTAGAGGATGATTAACTTGATTTTACTTAGAAAATCAATAAAGAGATATTATTTGTCCAGCAGTCTTCAGACTTTTTTCAGACTTCAGACCAGAAGAGTTTGTGGTTCTGGTTTCTCTGGTATCTCATTTTATGCAAGTCCACCTTCACATTTTCACTTTAAACGCCCCCATCAGTTGCTTTAAATGAGATAAACATAGCACAAATAATGAAATATAATCAATAAAATGTAACACCCTTAGTAGTCATGTGCATTTATATGTAAACCAAAAAGGTTTATTAGTTCTCTTTATAGAAAAGGTAGTTTATGTGTAGTGGTAGGGGTAGTTAATGCTGGAAAATGCTAGTCTTATAATAAAAAAATCAACATTAATTTTGTGGATGCCAGTAAAGCCATCGGTCGGAAGTATAAGCTGATGGTACTGATGGGGTGGATGGGCTACACTTTACACTCCAGTTCTAAATTGCTTTCATGTCTTTATTTACAAGAATCTGCACAGTTGAAATGGAAACATACACAGAAGAGTATTAAATACAAACAAAGCATTAGAGGCAGAAAGCATTGTGGCACAGCAGGAGCTTTTGTGAACCTCTAGTGAATCAGCATCCACCAAAACGGTTTTGCATTTCAGATGTGCTTATCTGTGCCTCTGACTTCAGTGTGGTACATTGAACACATACTTAGCACTACTGGAGAATGTTTTGGCCAAAGACGCTCACTGTCCTTGGAAGTATGTGTGTCTGGGAAAGAGAAAGTATAGTCTGGGTTTGAAAGTTGGGTTTGTTTTTGAAATAATAGGGAATTTAACCTTGTTTAGGAGGAGATTAGATATATAGGTTTGTAAAATCAGATGCAGAACAACTTTAACCAAGCATATTCAGAATTTGTTCCAATTCCATCTCCACCATTATGTGCCCATAATCTTCAGTGCGTATTTCTTTAATGTCTAGTAGTAAAAACCTCAACGGGTTAACACGTTCATACAACCACACATAACCTCACACACAAAGCTTAAAGGAAGAAACCAGTAGGCTAAAACTTGAGAGTGAGCGAGAGATGGTGGTGGGGATGAGAGCATCGTGTTTGCCCCATCTAACACAGACTTGGTCAAAGTAGTTATATCTTTATGCAAATTATACATAATATAAACCGTCTACATGTACAGTTGCTGATTCATCATTACAGATCACTTGGTTCAGAAACATAACTGAACTGGTGAGATTCAGTCCACAAATTTGGCGTCCCTCATGCATCGTAGTGACGTCAGGCATAAGGCCTTGAAGGATAGATGGGCATAAACTAAGTCCTTATCTCATGTCACAGCGTCCTTCTCAAAGACGCCTTACAGAGACATCAAGGCCAAAAAACTATATTCATAGGGATAAGAAATATATTCAGTATTAAAAAGATGCAAATTTGCATGCAATAGATCATTTTTTATTTATAAAGATTTTATCATGCTTATCGTGATGTTTTTTTAACCCATTCTTTTTCTCTTTTTCTTACATTAATCCTAATGTACTAGTATATTGTACTACCTGGCCCTCCTAATCATAGCTTGCAGCAATGCTGTTGTTTTTGTCTTTATTTATTTATTTATTTATTTATTTATTTATTAATTGATTAATTACACACACACACACACTCACTGGCCACTTTATTACTTTATTACTGCCTTAATTCTTCATTGCATACTTTGAACAAGGTGCTGGAAACGTTCCTCAGAGATTCTGGTTGGTTATTTGAGTTCCTGTTGCCTTTCTATCATCTGGAGCCAGTCTGCCCATTCTCCTCTGACCTCTCACATCAACAAGGCATTTTCGTCCATACAACTGACCGCTCACTGGATATTTCCTCTTTTTCGGACCGTTCTCTGTAAACCCTAGAGATGGTTGTGCATGAAAATCCCAGTAGATCAGCAGTTTCTGAAATACTCAGACCGTCTGGCACCAAGAACCACGCCATGTTCAAAGTCCCTTAAATCCCCTTTCTTCCCCGTTCTGATGCTCGGTCTGCACTTCAGCAAGTTGTCTTGAACACCTCTACATGCCTAAATGCATTAAGTTGCCACCATGTGATTGGCTGACTAGCTATTTGTGTTAACAAGCAACTGCACAACCTAATAAATACCTAATAAAGTGGCCGGTGAGTGTATATCGCTGCTGTCTGAACAAACATTTTCAGTTTTTGACATAATGATGAACTGACCAAAAGAAACAACCCAAAATGTCTTGGAAAAAAGTCTGGTTTCATAGACTTACATTATAAGTCACATACGTTTTTCCTTCTCCTGTAAAGTTAAAATTTTGGAGATGCAAGGTTTTGGTCTGACAACAGCGACATGTTTGTTTGATTCTTCCTACAGGCGTCTAAATCTCTGACCTCACAGCAATGTGATTTGGTTTTGATTTGTTAGGAAGTGATTTCTGTCATCATGAAATGTCAAGTGTTACCCGCTTTTAATGAAATTATATTGGCAAAAATGAATGCACAAATACTAAAACTATTTACACAGTAAACAGGAATAAGAAAAACTATACCTACACTTATTTGGGAGCAGTTCCATTTTTCAGACTAGGCCAATAAAATGGAACCAGATCAATGAAAAAATGGTACATACAGTACTGGGCAAAAGTTAGAGAGTAACCTCCATTTATTTAATATCAAGTCAAAACTAGAATTATTTTTTTCACAGTTAGAAAAACACAGAACATATATTTACCAGAGATAAATGTAAACTTACATTTTTCACTACTTAGTGTGTCCACGCTTTGTTTATTACAGCTTCCATTCTTTTTGAGAGACTTGCTTTAGCTTTTTTCTTAGAAATATTTTTTTCTTTAGAAAAGTTCAGTCTTGGAAGTTGGTTGTATTTTCTACACTCTCTCACAATCCAAGTATTCCCAACTACAAATTTAGACTCTTTAGTCTGTTAATCCACTCATTAGTCCTACTTTGGTGTTCTAGTGGAAATGTTCTTCTTTCTTTTTTTTTTTTTGTCTGTTTTCTATTCTCAATAAGGCTTCTTGACATCTACACATACAGTACTTTCAGACTAATAGCGCTGAGTTGTCTTCTCATAGTGGAAGGATGGACAGAAACACCTGTGGATTTTACTGTAACTTTTAATACTGGAAGGATGGATGAGTTGTAGTGGTACTAGAGTGCACAAAAGTAAGGAGTGGACGACTGATAAATGGACACGATATTGAATAAATGAAATGCTCTTTTTATATAACTTTAATATTATGATCAGTTATAATTGATTCCGACATTCCAGAATTGTTTCTGTTGACTCTGCTCCTTTAAATCTGTGCATCTGTGAAGTGAGGTGAACTGAATTTTTACTGAACTGAAGATCTCACTTTTGCGTTCCTCATAGTGCTGTGATTGAACACACCAACCGAGTCATCTTCCTGGAAGACGATGACATCGCTGCGGTAACAGAAGGCCGTCTGTCAATCCACCGGATCAAACGGACAGCAGGAGACCATCCGGCCCGTGCCATCCAGACCCTGCAGATGGAGCTGCAGCAGATTATGAAAGGTGAAGGGAGATGGGGAAGGCACTAGGACCTAGAGGGCTAAACATCCTTGAAGGGTTGATGGGTTCAGCTTTTTTGTTTTGCTCTGAAATATTTAAAAATGGCCTGATTTTGTCAGTTTCGGCACCATTATAAAGATGAATTGTCTTCTGCACAACATCCATCTAGGGTTGGAGTCAGAGAGTCACTTCAAAGCAGCTCCAGGTTCAGTTCATATGTTTTGTACTGAGCGATAGCTTATCGTTTCCACTTCAGATTTATTTTGTTTTTGCGCATTTGAATGAACCTGCAACCTCAGCCTCAAAAATCAGATTCTTAGATTCAGTAATCTTTGAATTTGTTTGACTTGGCATCAAAACCTGTGGAAAAAATGGTAGATTTATGCATGATCTTGGTCAATGAACTACAGTTGACAGTAAAATCCGTAACTTGCAGCAATTTCTTAAAGCGCAGTCAGTTTGGAGGAATGTAGCCATCATTTCTCAGGCTCTTTCGCCAAACAAAATCTGTTAGCAGGGAATTAGCAGTCAGACGATTGGTGGTTTTGCAGTTGAATGCTTGACTGCTTAGCTGTAAGCACTTGCATGTCTCAGTATGAATGAATTCCACCCTGAGTGAGAAGTTAGTGGGAACCATTAAATTTGAGAATTGCTGTAAAAACCAAGGGTTACCTTGTAAAGTGGGCTTACTTTATGAACCTTTGGAGCAGTTCAGCTATTTCCAGCATTTATGGTTGTAGATAAATAAGAGTGGGCCACTCTGCAAAACTAAAGTGTGTGTGTGTGTGTGTGTGTGTGTGTGTTTGTGTGTGGGTGAAAATAGACAATAGATTAGAATTATGAAGACAAATAAAAGCTAGAATTATGACTATAGATGAACACACACAGTGTTAAAGTCCAGGTTTCAAGTTTAATTTTTATCCTTCAGCTGCAAGATATGATCTAACTGTGAAGTAGTCAGCGTAACATAACCAACTCACATAGCTCTTAAAATGTCAAATGAAAGTGGGTTGTTTGTAGGACTGTTTCTCCTGGTCTGATTTTTTTAGTGCTTAAATGCCTTTGCTTGGTTCAGAACTAGGCCTGTCCAGTGACCAAGTCACCACTGTAAAAGTCTTCAGGGACTGTAAAAGCTAATTTACCACTGGTTTACACACACTAATTTCTTTTTTTTTTTGCATGCAAACCACAAAAGTATTTGCACACAAACATAATAACATTTAAACATGATGGTTGTTTTGATATCCTGCATTCACACAGTATTTATTCTATGTAACAGAAGAGATTCTTGTAGAGACACGTTTCGGTTGAGCTCTGGCTGAAAGCGCTCAGATATCATGCCTAAAAAAAAAGGCTGTCTGTGGTAATTTGTACTTTTTTGCATATCCTCGGACGGTGTCAGGTTTCCGACATGAAACGAAACCGCTCCAAGTCTCTACATAAACACTACCATGTCTCAACTCACGTACAGTCAGACTAAGTGGCTACAGTAGTTGAATAGTAGTTTGTGTGATGTTCACAACTCCATTCCTGATTCCTAGATGAATTACAGTTTTGTCATCAAATTAAAGATGACGTTATACTACAGCCACAACTTTTGCTGAATTACATGTCTATTATGTTCTTTTATTTCAAACAACATTCATTTTGCTATCGCTTTTTTAGCTCCCACCTCCGCTTCAGAGTTAGGAACCGTCTCAAAATTGCCATCATTATTACTAGTAGTGGTAACAGGATCTCTGTAAGTACATCTTCTAATGCCTTTGGATACATAGTGATGTTTCTTCAAGCATTAGCAGATGTACTTACATTTTTTACTGGCGTTTTGTTAGTGGCATTTTGAGAAGATATGGTGGGGCCTCAAGTGTCTTGGAGGCAGCATGTCCTGGCCTTCACTCTCCCAGCATGATAGTGTTAGTATTGATGGTGCTCTAGCTAGCAGGTGGAATCAGCAATGAGTGAACTTGGCAGAAAATTGGGGAAAAAATGCAAAATAAATGAATAATTTTATAGATTTGCCTAAATACCCACTGTATTTGAATGAGAAGAAACTTTAAGGTAAGGAAAAATGGCATATTATTGAAAAATCAGTTCTTTAAATAGCATGTTACTCTGAGCATTGAAAACAGTTATAGGGTTTTGTCTACAGGGCTGGCACTGTTTACATGCATTAGCAATAAGCAGTCCAGGAGAGCATAGAGTATTGTATTTTTAGGCTTTCTATTAGGTTTAAATAATTATCCTTTTGGCTGAGGGTAATTTTTTCAAGTCTGAGCTTCTTTGCCACCAGAGGGCAGTAGTGTACTTTCTGTTGATTGGTTTTCTCTCGTGCACCCACACACACACACACACACACACACTCTCTCTCTCTCTCTCTCTCTCTCTCTCTCTATCACTCTGTGTTGCTCCCCCTCTTTCCCTCCCTCTCTTCCCCAAATTCTATTACCCAGAGTGTTTGTGAAATAACCCAATTCTCATGACCTAAATTTCTGCTGCTGTAACAGGCTCTTGCTGTGTTGCGCCTCACTTTGCTGCCCACTAATTGGGCACAAATGAATGCTAGGAAATCACTGTCACATTCCTGCGAGTCTCACCATGATCGTTTTCCACTCCACATCTTTGTCATCGATCTGTTAAGGAGCAGAAAACAAAACTCTTCATTTGTAATCAGTGTCACGCTGCTGTGTAAATGCCTTTAACCAACACCGGAGAGCAGCTGGGAGGAATCTTGTGTTGCTGATAAATCTTTTAAGGCCCCTTTACGACAAGTCCAGCCCAAACTGCACTTCACGCCAGAACATGACATTACATTCTAATCAGATGCTTCTTTCCTCTTCTTTTAAAGGCTTTCATGCACAGAAGAATAACAAGATGCTATACGTATGAAACTTTGAGTAAAGGCACCAATCTTGCTTCAGTTTTTTTGCTGTCAACACTTCACCTGCAAATGTGCTCTTTCCCAGCAACCTTTGTGAGTTGGACAGGTTTGTTTTTTTTTTTTTTGTTTTTTTTTATAGCCTAAAGAGAAATTGTAGCATAACTCAAAATATCTCCGTTTACACAGCCAAGGGAGCATAATTGTGGCCTCACCCTCTCTGGGTGGCAGAAGTATAGATAGAACTTTCAGAATGGTGACACCAGGTTTTGGGGTAGCACACTGAACTAACTAAAATAGTTACCGTATTAAAATTACATAAAAATTGCTGTTTTGTGTCTGTAGTAAACTAAATCTGTCCAGCATTTTTAAGTGATTTTAAGTGACCCTTATTAGTCCCACAACAGGGAAATTTCACCTCTGCATTTTGACCCATCTGCGCAGTGAAACAACACATACACACTAGTGAACACACACTAGGGGGCAATGAGCACACTTGCCCAGGGCGGTGGGCAGCCCTATCCACAGCGCCCGAGGGGCAGTTGGAGGTTAGGTGTCTTGCTCAAGGGCACTTCAGTCACATACTGGCAGCTCAGGGGATCAAACTGGCCTTCTGGTCACAAGGCTGGTTCGCTAACCTCCAGCTGCCCCAATTTAGGACATTTACTCATTTCTACATGAGTAAGAGTAAAGTATTACATCAATACAGCAGCTATTGAAAGAAAATCTCTTTATGACATTTTAGTCATTTGTGAAGAAATGATGTATTTATATTTTAATGGTGCATAACATTATAAAATATTTCATATAGACAGTTCATTTCATTCATTTAAACTGCCCACACTATGGATTATATGGGAGACTAATGATTAGAAAGCTAGTCAGACAGAACTGTATAAGGTAACCTACAACACATGCATGCTTTCAACTATATGAAATAATTGAACATGATAAACGAGTACAGCTTATTTCTGATAGTTCATTCATCTTAGCAGTTCATAGCCTACTTCATAAAGTAGCTCACAGAGTAGCTCTGCTGAAGAGACCTCATGCACTTTCTAATGCACGTCTTCACCCTCCCAGCTTGGCAGCATCATGTGAAGGTGACACTGACTAGACTGAGGTGAAAATTAGGTAACCCTGTTGCTAGCTGGCAAGTTAACATCATAGCCTGCACCACTAGCTACTGTAGCATGGCTGACATTACTCTCAGGTTGTACTGTCAAATCAGTACTGTGCACACACTCACTCACACAATCTCTGCAGTTATACTGAGTTATGTGCAGAGTTAAGCAACACATGTTCTTCAGAAGAGTGAAAATATAAGCCAAAAAATGCTTGTTCTGCTAGCATACATGCTAAAAATATGAATAATCCCCATAGCTAACAAACAAACCTTTTTTTTTTATGCCCTTACTGCTTTCTTTTATTTACATTGATTTACATCATTAGGTCTGACACTCATAATTCACATTTTGTTTGTTGCTGCATAACATGACTGTAAAATCCAGTGACTGTGGAAAACGATAGTTGTCAGCGAAAATAATTTGAGTCATCTCAAATGATTATCACAGCTACGTGATCATTGTAACAGGCCAACAAGCTGGTATTTAAAATTGATTCCAAAAAAGCGACCAGAACGATGTTTGTTTCAGCAGTGACGACAGAACGTCATTTGAAATGAATAACATACTAATGTCTAGTGGGCATTACACGACTGGCAGAATCTCAGTCACACGCACTCTTTTTCAGTCCTTTGTTTGTTGGCACAGTGCAAGCTGCACAAGCGATCACAGACAAGGCTCACGAACCACACAGTCTTTCACCTGGAGGGAGCCAGACATTAAAATCCCACTGTCCCCAGTGGAAATAAATGCGTGCTCATCCGTGCCGGACTGAAGCTTGAGAAACTTGCTGTAGTTATTGTTTCTGCGCTAATTTGTACAGAAGAAGAAAGATAAAACTGACAAATCTGTTGTTAATATATTTCAAGTAAGCAGTCATGCGCTTTCCGCAGCCCTATAGCCTGTCCTATGTTTCTTGGGTGCACTCAGAACTCACTGCTGTCTCGGTCACCATTCCGCCGCTTTGCCATGTTCGTTGTTTTGGTAGCTCGTGCCTCTGTCCCCCTCTGATTGGCTGCTGCTCATTACTGACACTACAGGATTCTTCACCTAGAATTTTAGACGTCCTGTGAAATATCATCTCACAAATAGAATAATCACCATGTGTAGCCTCTCGCATTACATAAGTTGGGGGTGGCGTCATGCTTCCCAAGAATTCATCTGTGTGGCTATACATATTTTGACAGACACTGAGTTGTGAGCTTCAATTTCTCTTTAGCTTGAATGGACATTTGTCTGCATTATGTAAAGCTTGTCCAATCTAACGGTAGCTATAAAGGAGCACATTAGTAAACCTAGCTTGGATAGGTCACTTTCCACCACAGTTAGAATGTGAGTGAACCGTTCTGAATGGCTCTTAACCTGCCCTTTTCTCCACCTCTGCACACAGGTAACTTTAGTTCCTTCATGCAAAAGGAAATCTTCGAGCAGCCTGAGTCTGTGGTCAACACCATGAGAGGCAGAGTCAACTTTGACGACAACACTGGTGAGTCCATCCTGCCGTACCTTATACGTTCAGTCTTCCACTCTTTTTAAAGCGAAATGTTGTCCTGGAGAGATTTCGAATGAAGGAAAGTTTCCTTATGAAATTAGCTGCATTCCTGGTATGCTTTGAGAAGGGAGGGAGAAATGGAAGTTTGATGAGGGGAGTGGATTTCTTTCTGTCAAAAGTTTTAGATCAGAAAATTGATGTGTTTTCTCAGTGTGAGTCAGAGCTTGTCAGGTTGACTTCATTAATGAAGATGATTTTTGCGCCTGTGTGTTTGTGTATGTGTGCATAGTGACGTTGGGAGGCCTGAAAGATCACATTAAGGAGATCCAGAGGTGTCGGAGACTCATCCTCATTGCTTGTGGGACCAGCTACCATGCAGGAGTAGCAGTGAGTGCAACAACTTGGTGCACATATATGGAAGCCATTCATGCAAAATAGCATTCATGCATTTTCTCCATCTCCCCTGCTTTATGTCAGTGGTCCTACTTTTTCCTCTCCCTCTTATATTACTGTGTTAGTGTACTTTGGGGGGGATCTGCATGTTCCCAAATTGAAATGTACAGTGCACCAATCATTCATTTAGTTTTGTAGTAACCTTATGCTGTGTCGGCCAAATGAACATATCAAACACAACACATTTCTAGTACCTTTTATAAGCCGTAATTGCAACATGAATACAGTTATATGCAAAAGTTGGTTAAAGTACGTGTTTTTTTTATTTTCAGCAACAGCATTTAAATACAGCGTGTGTACACTTACCTTCTTCCCATTATTTGCATGTTAAAATTACAAAATTACAAAACATTTAACACAATAAAAGCTAGGAGTTTACATTTATGGCAGCTGCAGGACCTATTAATGCCAAGGACATTAATAGCCCCCCCCCCTCCCCCCCCAAACACACACACACACACCAAAACTGTGCACACCAGACGCAACCCAAATGTTGTTTTTTACCATTAAAAAAATTAACAAAAGGACAGAAGGTCTTCATGTAACAAAAACATATTCTTTGCATTTTTGCCATGTGGTGTGCAGGACACCATCAGTTTTATACATTTGGATTAATTTATTGATGTTCAAATCAGTCCCACAAATAACACTTTGCAGCAGGACCTAAGCTTGAAATCAGTACCATTGTACCATAAATTTGGTGTAACCGTTTGATGTCATTGCCTTTGAAAAAACAAAAAAACACACATTCTGTCTAACAAACCCTGTTTACAGTTAAAAGCAGTAAAACAGTGGTTTGTAAAATGTGCTTGTCAAATATGACAGCTTTAATTTTTATTTCTGTCTCCCTCAGACTCGTCAGGTCTTGGAGGAGCTGACGGAGCTGCCCGTCATGGTGGAACTGGCCAGCGACTTCCTGGATCGTAACACGCCTGTCTTCCGGGATGATGTGTGTTTCTTCATCAGCCAGTCAGGTGCGAGGAACATGTGCTCTTACGTGGATTGCTTTAGTGTGTTATTTATTTATTTATTTTTAAATAATGTTTTTTGTTGTTTATATCCAGGTGAGACGGCAGACAGTCTGCTGGCTCTGCGCTACTGCAAGGAGCAAGGCGCGCTGACTGTCGGAATCACCAACACTGTGGGCAGCTCCATCTCTCGTGAGACCGACTGCGGTGTCCACATCAACGCCGGCCCTGAGATTGGAGTGGCGAGCACTAAGGTGACTCCTCCTTACCCTCGGCACAAAATGCATCTCCACTAATGTATACATTCTCAAAACACACATGCACATTAGGGGTCAACTTATATAAACATTTTATGGCCAATATCAGTTTGCAGGGGCAAAAAATAAAGATAACTAATGATATCAGCTTTAAATTTTAGATTTATTTGTAATCTAACTTTTATATCATTTTATACTCCAGTAATTTTGTGCAGTTTTTTAGTAGCTTGGTTTCCATCCAGTTAATTGTATGCATATTTTGGCATATTGAATGAAAAGGTTTTGATAAAACCTGCAAATATTAAATAAAATTGCCAGACTTTGCATAGAAGTTTGTACAGTTACACACATTTTTTCATGACATTTCACACTTAATTGTCATGCTTCTCAAACTCAAGTAAACCTCAGAAACTCAGTCTTAAACACTATAAATACTGTATAGTATTGGGTGTATAGCTACTCAAATTTCAGTTAATGTTTTTGTTCTTTGCTATTTTTCTTTTTTTTTTGTCAAATTTCCACTTTTAGAAATACTTATGTTACTCCATTGCTAATGCTGAAGTTTTGATATGTTTATTTTTTTTATTCTTACCATGATGCCACGATGAAGTTGCTAATTATTTAATTAAAAATAGACTTAACATAAAATAACATGTCAGATCATCAATATTGACCGATATAAAAGGTCAACTGATATATCGGTGAGGCTCCAACACACACAGCAGGTGATAGAAACAATCTATAAACTTGCATTACCTCAAAACACATTACTGCCACTAAAGATTTATTGGATGCCCTCATTAAAGCAGGAATGCATGTATGAGCTGATGTTTGGCCTGATTAAGGTACTGTGATTGTTTACGTTAGCTTTATACTTCTCAGAATAGGCTAATTTACTCAGAGCTTCAAGCAGCAGAGGCAGACTGAAATCACTTATTATAAAGCCTTCAGACCACATGGGAAAAGCTTTATAAGCGCTCAGGTTTCAGATGTGTGTTACAGTGCAGTTAAGGGGCACATGGTTAGCTTCAGGCCAAGTTTTGAGGTTTTGTCTTATTGAGTTTGTCTTTATAAATGCTGATGTGTGTAAAGAAGCTATCTGCAAGATTTTAGGTAGTATCAGCAAAGTAAATGACACCATGTCTCAGTGGATTTGTCTCCTCTAGACAGCCCTTATTGTCACATAACCTTCAGGTCAAAAGTAATGAAGCAAATGTTTATTTTAAAAATTAGAAATTTGTTTATTCGCATCTAGTTTAGCTAAAGTAGTTAGTTCCAGAGTTTTCTGTTAAACTGCAGTGCTGTACTCTTCCTCCAAAAGAAAGGCCTTTACGTTCTTTTTTAATAACAGCTTTTTACATTGACTAGCTTTTTGCTGTTTTTACACTCCTTATGTAAATCACCTGATTTGAGTTCATCAGGCCTTCAGGAGGGCCTGAATGCAGTGACACTATGCAGAAGAATCACCAGGAGCCATCATTTAGGTTCTGTATACATTGTTGTTACAAGCAGTCAGATTCTAAATTTGCTAAATTTCCTTCGGGATCAATAAAGGATCTATTGATTCTTTTGTTCTGTGTTAAAAGGGGGTGGATGATATTCCAAACACATGACATTATGATACATGAAAACATTTTTATAACACACAGTGTCATGGTATTCAGTTTTTCTGAGGTTTGACAAGTTGAAGCCAACAGTGCACCAAAAATGCCACATGTAAAAGTTGTGTTTAAGCTGTGACTATTCAGAGATTTTTGTTATTTGATAGAGGTCTTTTGGTAATGAAACATGCTGTTGGTCAGTGTTCTTTAAGTCCAAAATCCAAAGTATATAATACGTAATCTATCACAACGATAAAATATTGTTACATTAACCTGTCCTTTGACTCTTGGGGGGAAATGGTCATGTTCATTTTTACGTAGTTAAACCTTTGGCTAAACCTTTGGCTGCCTGTGTTGTAAGTGGCCCAGAGTACTATATATATATATATAGGTAACTGTGCGAACTGAATTGGAGAGAAAATCTTTTTTTATATCCTCAAAATGTATATTTTTCAGCTGAAAGTGAGGAAGCTGGTTTATCATGGCAGTGAATCCTGTCAGACCCATTCTCCAGAGCCAGAGCTTAATCTGCTTGGATAAACTTGCGTATCTTTCTGAAGAACAGTGACCGTCCCAAAAGCATTCAAGCTGCAAAAATAATTCAGAATTGCAGGACAGAGGCTTGGCAGGTGTATGAACTGGGACACGCTGCCAAATGCTTTCTAAGGACTGGCTTTGCTGCTGGTTACTCTGTATTTTCAAATAGATGTATGTACAGTCTTGTGTAGAGGTTTGGACACTGCAAACTTAAGTCTCTGCTCATTTTAATGCAAATTATTATTACTGATAAACATATAAATGTAAAATGTGGCTTGTGCAAAAGTTATGGCACATTTTACATTTTAGGTTTACATATACATAGAAATTTTGCATGAAAATTTGCAGAAAAATGCCATATTTATTGTTTTCCCTGTAGAGGACAATCTAACTTATGTAAAAAAAATGTAATTTGAAAGTTACACCCTTTAAAATTATGTGGCTCTTTAAGGGTTCTTTAGTAAAGAAAATGGTTCTGAAAAGAAACATGAACACTCAAACTCTTTGCATGATTAAAGGGTTCTTTGTGTCATGAAAGGGTTCTTCCGAATGTGCAGTGGATGGTTCTGTATAGAAGCTTTCTGGAAAGGCTTCTGTATAGTACCCAAAAGGGTTCTTCTATTGTTATGATGCCAAGCTTGTAACAATAGGAGAACCCTTTTGGGTGCTGTATTGAACACTTTTTAAAATGTTACCATATAGAACCATCTACAGCACATTCTCCATCAATCTCAAGACCCCTTTCATGATAAAAGAACCCTTTAATCATGCAACGTATTCTTTGAGTGTTCATGGTTCTTTATGGATTAAGCTGCAAATCCCACTGTATCAGTGTTTGCTTTACCGTCCACATCACATCCATCTCAAATTGACTGAAGGACAAACTGTTGCTCTTTATATATTATGTCATTTGTAGCCTTGCATAATATAAAGCAGTTAGCAGTAGCCAAATTATCAAGACTAAAATATTGCAGCCTAAAGAGTTCTCTTGCTGAATGAACCAGTGAGTGTAGTGTGTGAGAGAATATGTATCTGGAAAAGTCATCTCCCATTAGACTCCCTCCTTCTTTAGCTGGAGCTCAGATATCATTGAGAATGACACTCTTTCTCATCTCTCCATCTGTGAAAGAGTATAAACCCATTCTTCCTTTAACCTCCTGCCCGCTGCTTTCTAGTTTGCAGGGTTACCAGATTGAGCCTGTGAAGACTATTAAGAGTGGATCGGATATAGCTGATACGTTGTGGCTTCCGTTTTATAATGATTTCCTTCCAGATTTCTGATCGCAGAGACTGAGAGGCCACAACTTCAGCACAAATCTTGCAGTGTCTTGCAGCCAAACACTCTGTAATAAACCTTATGTAAGTTTTGGTTGATGCCACAAATTATGCTGTGAAATTCTAATTAAGACGGACTCCATCACAGTTAAAAGCTCCACCTATCCACACACACATTTTGTGAGTACTAATATTTAAAGGCCTTTATGGAGTATCTACTGAACACATGAAGGCAGTCTTTGTTGGAAGAGTCTGTATGATTGGCTGCTGTTTTTTTGGCACAAATGACATACTTCAACGTAAGATTTGACCTCTCAAAAATTTGGAAAGAGCATTAGCAGTATTTGTTGTCACTACTCAATAGAATGTTGCACTGCTGAAGGTGAGGTAATGCTACGTTGCTGATTCAGTGAGCATTACGGGTGTTCTCTCAAATATGATCCGAGCAAGCTTGGGTACTGGCTTGCTCTTTAAAGGAGTACTTTAGTCAGATGTACACAATGTTCCCTTTTTTCCTAAATGTAGTACTTCAACAGAGACTTGTTTGGTGTCCGAAGTCCGAAGAGCGTGTACTGGTCAGGTTTGGGTTTCTAATTTAGCATTACCAGTCGGATCGTAAAGTCACAGGTACCAGTTGAGGTTTACCTCTACTTAGGATTGTAAGGCTACAGGCTACCACACACAGTGCATCAAGGGGATGACACACAGCATAAGAAAATGCAACCAGCATCTTCCTGTTATTGTACCACAATAAACCCAGATAAACCCAATAAAAGCCATAGAAGGTAAGGTGGCTTGAAATTTACACTAAGAAAAGCAGTCTAGCCTTAGCTTGAAATCATTGAGTTTGTAGACTTGGTTCATGTCAAACTTAATAAATTCACTAGTTTTATTCAATCAACTAATACGAGTAGTGCAAAAAGGAACTTAAGCTTGTTTATTGATGCTTTTCTGCTCTGCTTCCTATGTGTTATAGCTGCATTTTGTTCTGCTGCACGGTGCAGCACTGCTTGTTCAGTGTGTGGTAACCTTTAGATGGCTGCATTGGTCTTTCTGTAGTTCACTCATTGGATTAAACAAATTAGAAATTCTGGTGCAGGTTCTGCATTGCCCTTTAGTGGAGCATAGAGTTCAGACATTTCATAGTTCTTAAATATGAGAGTGTGTAACATTTAGAAAAGTTATTTTTTAACTTAAAATAGTTGTTTTAAGTTGTCTTACTTGCCTCAAACCACATTAAGTAATAATACTCCAGATTATGTGGTTTCTAATACTGTTATCTATAAAATGTTTATAAGGCTACATGACACCTACATAAGCTCTTCATAACAACTGACTTGCACCTACATAAACATTCATAAAGGCGTATTCCTTTCTTATGTCATAAAAGCTGCTTTTGTCAACTTTTTTATATTTATAAATCTTTATGTACAGTCATGTGCAAAAGTGTCTCTCATGATCAAATTACATTGATTTTCTAAGTGAAAGTAAGTTCACTCTTCTGCATATTGTAATGCACAATCATTGTTTATTAGTGTTTATTACTGTCTATTTAATTTTAATTGGGGAAAACATCAAAAAGTTATGGCACATTTAGATTTATCAAAAAATAGAACTTGTGCAATAAAACTAGCAGAAAAATACTATTTTAAAATTAGTTTTCTGTGTTAATTTCACAAAATCGAAAAAAAAGACTGGGAGTGGTCAAATGCTCGCATATGACTGTAGCTGGGCTTATGTTGGTGTAATGTAGCCTTATGAACACTACCCTATAGTAAAGTGTTACCAAGGAGTATAAGATTGCTAAAACAGTAGTAGCAGCCATCTTGTACCCTGCGTTTTATCTGTATTTCTGCTCATTTTTATAGATGACAGTATGTCTTCACGTAAGCAAGTGTGTGATGTAGCCATGCCTTTTACACAGTGCTAACCGGCTACCTTAGCCTTTAACTCCAATGCAAAACTACAGAGGAAAACAAAACAAGTCTTGGCTGTTCAACTGAATTGTGAGAATTAGATGTTTTTGCCAGACTAATGCTTTAAATGAGGTGGGATGATGGAGAGAAAGGTCAACTCTCTGCAGGCTGATGGAAGGTGGTGAGGGATTACTGGAGAGCGGAGAGTAAATTCATAACTCCATTCCAGCAGCCCTGCTGCCGCCATGCTTTACGGCTTTTATTTTACTCCCTCTCAGCGTGTCTGTGTGTGTGTGAGAGAGGGGGAGAGAGAGAGGGGGAGGGGGGAGAGGGAGAGAGGGAGGGATGGAGGGGGGGGGTGAGAGAGAGAGAACCCTTCCCTCATCTTTGCTTTTCTGTGGTCAGTGTGGAGATGATGTATGGTGAGATTCTGTTCTCCTGACATTGGCTAATCTTCATTCTGCTTTAAGCAACGATAAACTGCCATGGCTGCATATTCAGAGTTCTTTTAGTTCTCCCTAGATAATGCGGTGAAGTTGTTTTGTAAATATTTTGTAGACGTTAACTGCAGTTACACCAAACACTGCACATTTTGATTTACGGTTGTTTTCAGTGGCAGAATTGAGCTTCTTGGAGCTGTGCTCCGATTATGGGGCACTGTGGAAATGCAGCATCAGCTATGTAGCGTATCAGGAAGCTTCAGTCCAACTTTTTTATGAAACTCTGCATCCCAATGGCTGAGCAGTGGAAACAAGCTGCTGCCATTTGGGCCCTTTTCACAGTCCTCTTTCCTTTCCACATCATCAAGGCTGCAGATCTTTCCTTACTCATCTGTAGCAGAAGATGCTTCATTTGGTTCATTTGTTCTTAATAAATATCAAATTGGAAGAAATGGAGTTGGAAAGCTGAACTGTTTGTGTAAGAGAGATATAAAGCAGGTGCTCTGAGGACTAAAGATAAAGTAGGAGTGGGGGACAGTGTGGATATCCTTATCATGATAAATTGGCACAATACATTTTTCTGAGCATATTAAGCGTCTTGACAGTATATGGTGACCACTGACCAAAGCCATGTTTCATTACAGGTCTTAGAAGAGACTCCTGAGCAGGTCTGAGACCACTATCAATTTACCGATAATTGTCAAACACTGCCATGAAAGTGTACATAGAATCTCTAAGGCATGAACACTGGATAGCAGAGATATACAAGTTGCTTTTTACAAGTCTGAGTCTTGAGGTAAGAGACCTCGTCGAGTCTAGAGTCTCTGAAGTAAGAGACCACGTCGAGTCTAGAGTCTCTGAGGTAAGAGACCACATCGAGTCTAGAGTCTCTGAGGTAAGAGACCACATCGAGTCTAGAGTCTCTGAGGTAAGAGACCACGTCGAGTCTAGAGTCTCTGAGGAAAGAGACCACGTCGAGTCTAGAGTCTCTGAGGAAAGAGACCACGTCGAGTCTAGAGTCTCTGAGGAAAGAGACCACGTCGAGTCTAGAGTCTCTGAGGAAAGAGACCACGTCGAGTCTAGAGTCTCTGAGGAAAGAGACCACGTCGAGTCTAGAGTCTCTGAGGAAAGAGACCACGTCGAGTCTAGAGTCTCTGAGGAAAGAGACCACGTCGAGTCTAGAGTCTCTGAGGAAAGAGACCACGTCGAGTCTAGAGTCTCTGAGGAAAGAGACCACGTCGAGTCTAGAGTCTCTGAGGAAAGAGACCACGTCGAGTCTAGAGTCTCTGAGGAAAGAGACCACGTCGAGTCTAGAGTCTCTGAGGAAAGAGACCACGTCGAGTCTAGAGTCTCTGAGGAAAGAGACCACGTCGAGTCTAGAGTCTCTGAGGAAAGAGACCACGTCGAGTCTAGAGTCTCTGAGGAAAGAGACCACGTCGAGTCTAGAGTGTCTGGGATGCCAGTCCAGTCTGAGTCAAGAGTCTGTGCTAATTAAGTCTCGAGTCTGTAGCATGTAAATCCAAGTCGAGTCTCGCATGTCTGTAGAGTCCAGTCTTTGGGGTGCGAGTCTGAGTCATGCCTAAGGCCTCTGGAGTGCTGGTCTGAGTCGAGTCTTGTGTCTCTGGTCCAAGTTGAGTATTGAGCATCTAGGGTAAGAGTCTTTGTCAAGTCTCTAAGGTGCAGATCCAAGTTCAGTCTTGAGTCTTTAGGGTGCAAGTCCAAGTCAACTTTTGAGCCTCCAGGATGTGAGTGTAAGTTGAGTATTGAGTATTTAGGGTGCAATTCTGAGTTAAGTCAAGAGTCTCTGAGGTGCAAAGAGTCAAATCAAAAAGGTACAAGTTGAGTTTGAAGTTTCTAGGGTGTGAATCCAAGTTGAGTCTCTGTGGTGCGAATCTGAGTCCAGGCTCTGGGGTGCAAGTTTGAGTTAAGTCTCGAATCTCTGGGGTGTAGGTCTGAGGGTTTGAGTCTCTAGGGTGCGAGTCCAAGTCTCGAGTCTTGAGTCTCTGAGTCGTGTGCCGAAGTCGAGTCTCTGAGGTGGCCCAAGGCACTGAATCACTGTGTGGTGGGGTTTGATGCACTGCTTCATGTCCTCAATTTAAAATAAGTGTGTTTTTGTTTTATTTTTTGGTGTGTGCGTGTGTGTTCGTGTCTCTATGAAGCCATTTAAATGATGTTTAACCCCACAAATTTGCAAACCTTCGAAGCGTGAGCCAGTAGAAAACCAGACCGCAGTCTGTGATATTTTCTTTCTGGAAAAAAAAATAGAAATGAGGAAGTGTGCTTTAGTTGACATGAAACATAAAGGGCCAGATTAATCAAACTTCGCAGTAACAAATGTGCAGCACAGTAACTAAGACCTATTTACAATATCACTCTGGCGGTAATTAGAGCACCAATATCATTTTAACGCTGTGATATTTTCACCAGTGTCCTAGGCAAGAGCCAATCAAAATCCAAATGTAAATATACATATAACATATTAGACCCACACCAAGTGAAGCTCTGAAACATCCATCCATTTTCTAAGCTGCTTCTCCGTCAGGGTCGCGGGGGTATGTGTGCTGGAGCCTATCCCAGCAGTCTTCGGGCGAAAGGCAGGATACACCCTGGACAGGTCGCCAGTCCATCGCAGGGCAGACAGACAGACACAGCCAGTCACTCACACCTAGGGGCAATTTAGCATATCCAATTGGCCTGACTGCATGTCTTTGGACTGTGGGAGGAAACCGGAGAACCCGGAGGAAACCCACGCAGACACGGGGAGAACATGCAAACTCCACACAGAGAGGACCCCGGTAGCCCGGCCGGGGAATCGAACCCAGGCCCTCCTTGCTGTGAGGCGACAGCGTTACCGTGCCACCCAGCTCTGAAACAGAAACAATGAAATGAAAAAAGGAAAAAAAAAAAAGGATCAGAAACAAAGTTATGAATTTTAAGAAATGAAGTGCTAATAAATGTATAGTAAATTGTTTGGTTATTGCATGGAGCTCCATGCTTTTAACTTAAATGACATGTATTGAAAAATGGAATTATAACATCTTGAAACATAATTATAACATCTTGTACATTTTTAATTAGAAGTATGATATTTTAGAATTCATTATATTTTATTGATATTTTTATTTAAGTTTTTATTTCTCATTGGTAAAAATCTAAGCCTTTTTTCCAACTCATTGTAATTACAGTAACATTTATGTGCTAATTGTTTTTCTTTTACAGAAATTCTAATTACTATAGCAAACCGTCATCTTTTATTTCCTATTTTTCTTGATCTCAGAATTCAACTTTTAAAAATTTAATTTCAGATGGTAAATAGTTAACTCGATATCAGGAATTCAAATTGCACATGTAAATATTCAGCTTTAGCGAGTAAAGATTACTTGTAAAAAAGGAATTTTTACTAGTAAAATGTCATTTTCATATGTGTTAATTGAATTCCTTTGCAAAATCTATTGTAAATTGAAAAAATAGGATTAGAAGCTGAAACGGCTTCCAATAAAATTTGTTTAAACATGTAGTTAACTTCTCAACATGTCAGATTACTCTTTATTTTTTAATTATTTGCATTACAAGCTATACCTGCTTTCCACAGAAGGGGGGAAACATCAAATAAGAAACATTAAATAAATATTCTTACTCCTGACAGCAGTTAGATTTTTTTTCCAGGGAATTTGCAGTCAGAGTGATTCAGTCGTTATTTTTTATGGGGTGGTATGAATCACTATCGTAGTAGGTAAATGAGAGAGAAATGTGGCAACACCTCGCGTCACGTAAACGTTAAGACATACCAGTAACCCTTGTTTATGAGTGAACATGCTGCCGTGATGCTGTTTGCTCTTAACGTCACGGTAAATCTGGCAGCGTGCTTTATGACTCTGGCCCAGTGTGTCTTTTCACTTACAGTTGAAAGAACTGAACTAGCTGATGCTAGCTGTTCACTGAACTTTGTGTTCCCTTCAAAACTCACAGCTGCGAGTTTAATCACATTTGGCCTCGTTTAAAACGTGCCTTTGGGAAGTGTGTTGGTTTTCTTACACAAATCATGTGTTGCGTTAGTCATAGATGTTGCTTATTTACTGTTATTATTATTTTCTGTGTTTTTCAGGCCTACAGCAGCCAGTTTGTGGCCCTCATCATGTTTGCTCTGCTGATGTGTGACGACAGAATCTCCATGCAGCCAAGGAGACGGGAGATCATTCAGGGCCTCAGAGTACTTCCAGGTAAAAATTAGAGCCTGACCGATACAGATACCAATTCAATAATCTAAAAATATCTGACTGATATAATTTTATTTTCATAGTTTAGATGAATCATTTTAATGTTTTTCCAATAATTTAGGTAAACACTGTTGACTGATATGACTTGTCAGTTCTCATTTTTCACAATCCTTAAAATTAGTTAAACAGCATTAGTCAGTTCATATCTAAAATATTGTAGCCTTGAGGGGGCGCTAGCCAGAATGCTTTGTACTTTTGGGTTCTGCATTTCATTTCAGGCCCTAGTAAAACAAAACAAAAAATAATGACACATACATCACACTTTGGCTCAGTTAGGGAGCAAAGTGGAGACCTCACTGATTTCTCCTCAGATTCATCCTTTTGTTGTTTGTATTTTTGTGTGCATGCAGCAGTCAAAGAAAAAAAGTATCGTAATGATTAGCTAATGTTTTATCATAGTAGGTTTACAGGTAAGCCTTCAATATGGACCATAAATGTCAAAACCCAGTCACAGTGGGGTGAAAAAAAACGCTCAACTGTGGCCCTGTGGGTTTCTAGTAGTTTGTTAGCACTAAGCAAAGAATGGCTTGTATTAATACTTTCTTACGAGGCTGAAGTCAGATTATTCATATCTGTTCCACTTTAAATGCTACAGAAGTTAGAAAAATGTTTAAGATGAGACACAAAATCTATTGGCACCAGAGTGGATTCAGAGTGCCCGTGATAACATCACACTGCATGTTTAATTTCACCGTATACTCAATTTCTGAATGCGGACTACATGGCTAGTAGTGTGTTTTAATGTGTGTGTTTGACAGAGAGCGATTCTCTTTTGAAGATGCTTGGTTTTTAAAGTGAAGGAGGGTATTGAGATATTGGATATTGAGACTCTAAACCTCATGTTCTGAAAGATGTGTCAAAGGGACACATGTCAAAGATGTGTGTCCTGGAGGATGTCCATTTCCAGGGTCTTTTCATATTCATAATAGAGCTGCTTGACAGTTTGTATGATAGTTTTACAGCACTGCAGTAGAGCTATAATGAAGTTATGAATGGGTATTGTGTTCATTAGGATGGTGACTTCGTCCCTTTGACAGCACATTTGTGTCCTTATGGAGCTGTGTGTGTCTGTGTCGCTGTGTGTGTGTGTGTGTGTGTGTGTGTTTACAGCTGTTAGGGAGAGTTTCAGCCAGCTTTGACCATCACTGCTGGAACTCTCCACTGGACCACAAGTGTCTGATGGGGAGACCCCCCTTTCTCCAACATGCACACTCTCTCTCTCTCCCACTTTATATCTATGACTCGCTCTCTCTCTCAGCATTTTTCTCTCTCTTTCCTCTTTGTCTCCCCTGGGTTTGGGAGTTGTATTGAAGCCAATCAGGTCAGGAATGTTTTGGCAGTGTTTGGCTCTACAGTTCCTCCTACAACAGCCTTAGAACTGCTGACTCTGTCAGTAAGATTGTGTCTGTGTGTTAGTTTATTTCATATCCAAGAAAAGCAATACATCCAAAGAAAAACAACCCTAACATACAGGACCAACAACGTGGCTTTTTATTGTCTTTTTTTTTTGTACTTTTACAAAAGCTCAGTGTTTCATTGTTTTATTTGTATATGTAACTTATATGTAGATATATACAACATGCCCTAAATATGTGTATATATTTAGGGCATGTTGTTATCATTTACGTGTATATAATACATATGGGACATGTTAATATATATACATACTTTTATTAAGATGTTTGAACTTTCCCTATTTTCACTCTCAAATAAATCATAAGACTACTGAAACTTAGTGACTGTTTTGGTGTTTTGGTAGCAGCGATTTTAGCTAATCTTGAGCGTAACTCAAAAACAATGGCCAGTTTCAATTTAGGCGTTAGGGTTGGAACAGCCAACAAGAACAATAGAGCCTGGACTGATGAATCTCAGTTTCTTCTGGGGTGCACGGTAGGGTCCGTATTTGGCACCAACAGCATGAATCCATTGACTCAACCTGGCTGTCAACATGGACCCAGCCTCACTGAGTCAACAGTCCAGGCTGGTGGAGGTGGTGTAATGGTGTTTGGAATGTTTTCTTTGCACACTCTGGGCACGTTAAGGGATATGAAAGGATACATATGTTCAACAGTAATACTCAAATAGGCTGTAGCATTCAAGCAATGATTGCTATTAACATGCTCAGAGTGTGCCAGGAAAACATTGCCTTTACCGTTACACCACCTCCAGCAGCCTGGATTGTTGACACAAGGCGAGTTGAGTCCATGAATTCATGCTGTTGGTGCCAAATACGGACCGTACCAGGCAGCTCGCCAAATACTGAGATTAATCAGACCAGGCTCTGTGTTCCAGTCTTCAACTGTCCAGTTTTGGTGAATCTATGCCCACTACAACCACAGTTTCTGTCCTTGGCTAAATAAATTGGAAGCTGAGATGATTTTCTGTTGTTGTGTGGGGCAGAATACACTACAGTTGTAGTTGTAGATGTGTTGTGCATTCTGAGATGCTTTTCTGCTCACAACAGTTGTACAAAATGGTTATCTGGGTTACCACGGCTTTTCTATCGGCTTAAACCGGTCTGGCCATTCTCCATTGACTTCTCTTTTTTTCCAAAAAATGGATGATTTTTCGTTATTGCACCATTTTTAGTAGAATAAAGCAGGCATAGAAATATTTAAACCATTTAGCATACCATAAAGCATTCATTTGTATCAGTCATATTTTCTTTTTAGTATTACATTTTTTTTAAAAGTTCCACAAAAAAAAAAAGAAAGAAAATTTACTCAAACCAGTCCATCTAGCACCAACAGTCATGCCGTGATTCTGATGGTTGATGTGAACAATACCTGAAGCCGCTGTGTGTGTGTGTGTGTGTGTGTGTGTGTGTGTGTGTGTGTGTGTGTGTGTGTGTGTGTCTCTATATATATATATATATATATATATATATATATATATATATATATATATATATATATATATATATATATATATATATATGCGTCGATCAGTCGTACACTAATTGTCATTTTAGCAGCTACATTTACCATTTTAGATGCACTTTGTAGTTCTACAATTACAGACTGTAGTCCATCTGTTTCTCTGATACTTTGTTACCCCCTTTTACCCTGTTCTTCAGTGGTCAGTACCTCCACAGAGCAGATGTCATTCGGTTGGTGGGTCATTCTCATCACTGTAGTGACAGTGACATGGTTGTGATGTGTTAGTGTGTGTTGTGCTGGTCTGAGTGGATCAGACACAGCAGTGCTGCTGGAGTTTTTAAACACCTCAGTGTCACTGCTGGACTGAGAATAGTCCTCCAGCCAGTGTCCTGTGAGCACTGATGGAAGAACTAAAGGATGACCAGCAATAACTGTGCAGAAACAGATGAGCCATCATCTCTGACTTTACATCTACAACTTGGACCAACAAAGGAGTGTCCAATAAAGTAGTGGACAGTGAGCGGACAGAGTGTTTTAAAAAGTCCAGCAAAACCTGGAGCTAGTAAAATGGACACTGAATGTAGAAACAAGGAGGTGGTTTTAATGTTATGGCTGATCAGTGTGTGATATTTACACACACACGCACACACACACATATATATATATATATATATATATATATATATATATATATATATATATATATATATAATATGAGAGAGAGAGTATTGTATTAGTTTAATGGCCTTTTCCTGTTTTTCTGTGTGACTGATTAATAGTGGTTCGTGTTTGATTTGTTTTGGTGTCTGATTGTGGCATGGATGAGGAATGTTCACGGAAAGCTGTTGTTTTTAGTTCTCTTGGCTTTGTAGAAGTGGAACCATCACCCAGATTTTCATCTTTCAACAGTTCTAAGAAGTGGGTTTTCTGCTTTCTAAGCATGGCTGCTTTTCAGAGAGCTAATGTTAATATCAGATTGAAGTAAATCAATATTAGGAACAGCTTTTTTTTGTCATTAGTGGGTTTCATCCAAGAAGTTGAATGCCATTGCAAAGAAATACACTTTAATGAAATTACATCTGTGTGGCATTTTTATGAGAACAGACGAATGTTTTTTATTGTTACAGTTCCGTGAAACTTTTATTTTGCCCAGAAAATGACAGGAAAGTCCAGCAGCATGTGTCACAATGATAACCAATGTTCCTGTTGTTCATACATGTGTTCACACTTGTTAGTATGAATATAAATCTCTGACATCAGTTATTTCATTACAATTGTTAAGGAAATGATCCTGTTAAAAATTGAACACTGTATGGTTTAAAAATTAAAAATGCACTTACAAGAAATGTTAATGGCTTACACAGTAGTGCTATATATATATATATATATATAATGTGTTTGTGTGTATGTATGTATAGAGAGAGTGTGTGTGTGTGTGTGTGTGTGTGTGTGTGTACACACAGTGTATAAATGTATAATTTTCTCCCTCCCTCTCTTTCTCTCTCACTCCTCCTGCTGTAGATCTGATAAAGGAGGTGTTGAGTCTGGATGAGGAGATCCAGAAGCTGGCCGCTGAGCTCTATCAGCAGAAAAGCGTCCTCATCATGGGCCGAGGCTACCACTATGCCACCTGCCTAGAGGGTGCACTGGTTAGACCACTATTCAACATTCCTGATCAATCTCTCCCTGTCTGTCTGTTCCCTCCCTCTTATTTTCACCCCTCCATTATTGCTGTGTTCTCTCTTTAAACCCAGTGTATTAATTGACATAGTAATAAGCAAAATATAAACAAAATCATCACATGTATCTATATTTTGGGAAGCATCTCTCCCAAACCCTAATTTCTAACTTGACACTTGTGAAATAATGCTTAACTTTTTTTGAAAGAAACTTTAACTTCAAAGAAAAACAAGCTGCCTCACATTTTCATGTCCCTACAGAAACACAAGGGGTTTTAGTCCATATGTGGATTCCTATTTTAGCCACATGCATTTTAGAGCATGAAGTGACACTGCGTTGCTGTGTTGAACCCTTCCCATATTTTTATGCTGTGTGTGTGTGTAAAGCTGTTCAAAGCTGTGTTTTTGAGTTCTGCTCAAAATTAGCAAATTTTTTTCAATACCGAAAAAAAGTTAGTACTAAAGCCTATGATAAAGTTTCAGTAACAATATAACTACTTTGTTATTGACAAAATAGATTTGTTCATTTATCTGACAAAAATGAAATTAAGGTAAGGGGTCACTCAAAACAAAATAATTTACTCCAAAATCCAGATGTTTTGAACTGTAAAAACATTCTAATTATACTGTGATATACATTTTCAGACATACTGCCAATCACCACTCTTATTTTGCAGAAAGAAAACATGTCCTTTACATTTTTGCCTGTTTTGTCATGTTTGACATGAAAACCAAAATAGAAAAATAAATATAAAATATATACAGTAAATAAAAATGCAAATAATTATGCAAAAAGGTAATTGGGTTACATATTGTTAAGTATAGAAGTATAGAGTTGTTGCTATTAGTCAAATATATAGCAATAACAACTCTGTACTTCTACACTTTTAACAATATGTAATCTAAAGTAACAATAACAGCAGTTTTAATAGATCAGTTTCACCAGCCTCGTGTTGCATATTTATATACTAATTTAGAGCCTGTAGATATAGCTTGTGTAACAGTAAATAAATCCATGTGAATTCACTTGCTGTTCCACTGTATGACAAACAGGCTCAAATTGGTTGGGAGGAGAAACAAAGTCAGCCAAGAAATCATCCCCTTGTGCTTGCTCTCATTAGACAGCTCGTTCCACAAAAATGCACCGGCCGGCCCAAAAACAACTCGTGACTGTGCTCTCGCATGATGCCGCTCTGCAGCTCAAGCTGCACAACATCCCAGTTCAAACCTGTCAGACCTTCTGATTATTCACATTTTAGTCCTAATCATGGGTCAGATTTAAAGAGATGGTTCAGCCACAAAGCAGATGCACATCACTTCCCCTTTACCCTAAATATAGTTGATCAGCCAAGGCATATGTGGTGTCTGAAGTTTGCATCTTTAGTTTTGTGCTTCAGCTTGGAGGCTAATGTTACTAACAAGTTATAGAAACTTACAAACATCATGCAAACTGCATGTCTTAATCATCACACGCTCACTTTTACGATTACTTGTGGGGGCAGTCGTGGGCTGGAGGTTAGGGATCCAGCCTCGTGACCAGAAGGTCGCCGGTTCGATCCCCAGAGCCGACAGCACATGACTGAGGTGTCCTTGAGCAAGACACCTAAACCCCAACTGCTCCCCAGGCGCTGCGGATTGGGCTCCAGTGCAAAACTAAAGAAGCCAACTTCAGACAGCAAATATCTTGACTTTATCCTCTACTTGGGGGTAAGGTGAAAATAATTTTTTTTTTTTTATAACCAAGCTATCACTTTAACATATTTGTAGTCTTTTTTTAAGCATATATGTTAGCTGGGTTTGTTGCTGTAGGTTTGAGTCTGTCTAAAAGTCTTATATATAGGAAATCATCCATTGGCAATTGAGGACTGATGCCAGTATTCAATATTAATGAACATATTTGCAGATGCCAATAAATTTATACAGTCTTTATTTGTAAAAATGTATAAATTTGGACTGAATCTGCCTAAATTAGCATTATGGAGAATTTGCATTGCATTTCTATAGGGTTACAAATTCAGTACAGTGAATAAAGGATAAAAGCTACATTTAGCACAGTAACCCAGCACCACCTACATTTAGCACAGTAACCCAGCACCACCTACATTTAGCACAGTAATCCAGCACCACCTACATTTAGCACAGTAACCCAGCACCAACTACATTTTCTGCAGTACAGTAAATACATCAAATCATTAATTATGGTTAGATGAATCAGTCAAATCATAACATCTGTAAAATGCCACTAATGTCTAATTTGTTACTGTTGAACTCCTACTTTGAGCAGTACTATTAACGCCTGTTGTGTGTGTTATTGTAGAAAATAAAGGAGATCACGTACATGCATTCAGAGGGAATCCTGGCTGGAGAACTGAAGCATGGTCCTCTGGCTCTGATAGACAAGCTAATGCCTGTCATTATGATCATCATGAGAGACCACACCTACATCAAGTGCCAAAATGCTCTGCAGCAGGTGGTGGCGAGACAGGTAACCAATACACGCAAGCACACCTGTCAACATAACATACAGTAGTTCTGGAATGTACTGCTACAGGCAGAGGCGGGACGGCCACACATACAAGTAAAGACCACCATATTATAGAGTATGCTTACTCTGCACTGTAAAATTAATTTGTATATACTCCTGTAATGTTCCCAAAGTGTATGTTTGGCTGACTGGCCGGCTAGCCATATCAGTGCATCATTAATAACTGCAGTCTTTTACTGACCTGTTGCGGCTCCACAGCAGAATTAGATTTATAAGTAAACATAAAATGATCCTTTTTTGCAGTAAAATAAAGCTCTGCTGATCGTTCAACAGAGTGTTAACAATAAATGGTCATAAACGCTGGAGTTAATGTAGCCTACAACTGCTAATTTCACCCTTTAACCCTGATGATTGGCGAGCAGACTGCTGGTCAGCAAAGCAACGCAGACAACAAGCTCGTCTAGCTAGTAGCTAACAAAATGGCAAAGAGAGATTTAAGATGAACATCGATAATTTGGTGACTAATGGACTTATTTGCACTTCTAAGCACTCCTGCTTTATACTTTTAATCTGTAAAGAGAAACTGTTCAACACTAAAAAGTCACAAGGCTGAAGTCAGCTTTTTCGTTCACCAGCTCAAAGTTTCACATCTCACCTTAAGTGGTGCAGCAGTTACATTCTGACACCTCAAGCACCATTTAGGGTGGAATGGGAAAATTTGAATAGGAAGCTGGCAAATGAGAAGCAACTTCAGCCTCACAAATAGTCGAACGTTGAGAGAAACTTCTGCTTTTGTGGAAAAGTTTCCTGCTGGAGATGTGAGAAGAGCAGCTATAGCCGAGCTAAAGCTTAAAGCAGAGCAAAGTAAGTCTGCGTTACTGCGTACTGCAGTAATACTGATGTGGAGGTGGTGTGTTAGTGTGTGTTGTGCTGGTCTGAGTGGATCAGACACAGCAGTGCTGCTGGAGTTTTTAAACACCTCAGTGTCACTGCTGGACTGAGAATAGTCCACCAACCAAAAATATCCAGCCAACAGTGTCCTGTGGGCAGCGTCCTGTGACCACTGATGAAGGACTAGAGGATGACCAACACAAACTGTGCAGCAGCAGATGAGCTGTCGTCTCTGACTTTACATCTACAAGATGGACTGGCAAGGTAGGAGTGTGTAATAGAGTGGACAGTGAGTGGACACAGTGTTAAAAAAAACTCCAGCAGCACTGCTGTGTCTGATCCACTCATACCAGCACAACACACATTAACACACCATCACTGAGATTCATCACCCAAATAGTACCTGCTCTGTGAGTATGCAGAGAGACAGATGGACTACAGTCTGTAACTGTAGAATTACAAAGTGCACGTATACAGTAAGTGGAGCTGATAAAATGGTCAATGAGCATAGAAACTAGGACATAATGTTTTGTCATAATGTTATGCCTGATCAGTGTAGTTAATTAATTGTTGAAGTTGATTGAGTACAGTCTTCTCTATTGCAGACACATTTTTAACTGACCATAGACTAGAATAATTGTACAATAGGAATGGTAAATAAATAATGTGACACATGAAAGAGAATGATTGAGTGAAAGAGCATATGCATAATATCGGTGCTTATTTAAATGATCTAATATCAAATATTGGCCCAATTCATTATCAAAAATGTCAGCCATTTCTTTCTAATGCCATCTAGCTCAGCTTCTTCCACTGCTAATCCCCCTGCATGTGATTTGCGTGTGTTCACTCTGCAGGGTCGTCCTATAGTGATCTGTGATAAGGATGACTATGAGACCATCAAAAACTCCAGCCGCACTATTAAAGTGCCTCACTGTGTGGACTGCCTGCAGGGCATCCTCAGCGTCATCCCACTGCAGCTGCTGTCCTTCCACCTGGCCGTGCTGCGCGGATACGACGTGAGAGAACGCACACACCTGCTTCACCTCAGTGTCTCTCTCTCTCTCTCTCTCTCTCTTTGTCTTTCTCTCTCTCTCTCTCGCTCTCTCTCTTGTTCTCTCTCTCGCTCTCTCTCAATCTCACTCACTCTCTCTGTTTAAGGTTGTGTTCACATTACAGAGTAAATTTGATATTGCTGAATTTTACAGAAATATGGTGTTTTAAAAAAATAATTGTGCTTATTAACTACTATTCAAAGTTTGGAATCACTTGTCATAATAATAATAATAATAGATTTAGCGATGTTTTATTCATAACTTAAACAGTATAGATTGAAATGCTAGACACCAGAATTTCTAGATGTTTTATTTCAGCATTTTTGAAGAACATTAAAAACGTGTCAAGACATCAAGAATGTATTGAATGATAAATGATTAACTGGACTTTTATAATTTATGTATAGTAAGTTATCTGCCTGGCATTTGATCACCACTATTCAAATACGAGGCATTCTGATTGTCATTTTATTTTATAAAACGGATATTTACGGTCCTAAAATCTGATTGGCTGAGCTGTGTTTGAAGCCACGATGAAATCCACGATGTACGTATGCCTATGACCGCCTCACAGTGACTAAACTCTGTATTACTGCGCCACGTAACAAAAAATCCTTGTGCTGGAATAATCTTAAACTCTGCTCACAGGATCCACGAGTGTACTCATAATGTAAGAACCTGTTTTTTCTTTAAACTGAGCGGCTGGGCACCTTATTTTCTTAACTAGAACTAGCCTGGTCAGCTAGCTAACAGGCTAAAAGATTGCTAACAGCCTCCATCTTTAATATCATAGGCTTGAATTAAAGTACTTATGATATGCTTCACTGTAAAAGGGCAGTATAAAAGTATAAAAGTCTTTCTTGAATGATTTACACACTTCAAATGCCCATGTTTCAGTCAGAAGTAGCGTCAAACCCAGGCTGAATCCCTGAGTCTCTACAGCCATACAGTACATCATTTGTTGAGTATGGTTGTTGCTGAATCCCAAATGACTGTTTCTTAGCTATATTATTCACTGTTGTGTTGCAGGAACAAGTATTTAATTTCTACGTAGTGCACCATGTAGGGAGCAGGAGCCATTTAAGATTCAAGAAGAGGGTACCACTGGATTGGTGCTAAATAAGACTCTGTGGTAATTTGGGGACCAAAAAGTCAGATCACATGTTCATTGTTATACGACAAAAAGTTACAAACATCATGAAATGATCGCAATATACAGCGATGGGCGACTGAACGTTCTCCTCATTCAGTCCATGATTGCATGGCAACGATACCATACGTTAAAGGGACTACATTTCTTGGTGAAATACTATTATAAATAATGAACAGTTTTTTCAAGAAGGTGTGTACGTTATCATAGGTTATGTTGGGCGCATTTTTTTAAAGCACTTAGCCACTTAGGGTTTTGGGCAGTCCGCTTCCCTGTGATAAAATCGTAGCTTGTTGCTTCAATAACTTCATTCTCAGTGTTCTACAGCTTTCCCGGTTATCATGGAATCAACAGCTCTGTTCATCATAATTCCTTTCAAAGCTAAATGAGTTACAGTCGTGGAGTAGTAGCGCCATAATGGGATCAGGAAAACTGGTTTTATTTGGTTGTAGACAATGATTCCAAACTTTTGAACAGTAATGTGGATTCACTGTAGATCACCCACAGAACTGGGTTTAACAAGGTAAACCGTGCACATCCAGGTCGTATCAGGGCACAGATGTGTCCGCATCAGTGACAGATAAGGATCACTAAAAAAAAAAACAAATGAAGATCCCGTTAAACCTCATTAAAGGCGTATCAGTGCGCTGTATCTTTACTGTTTCAGTTTCTCATCCTTTCCCTCCCCCCGTGCAGGTGGACTGCCCAAGAAACTTGGCCAAATCTGTCACAGTGGAGTAGAACCTTCGAGCTTCATCATCCCAAGAACGTGACCTACAACAGACACAGACACACAACTAAATACTAAAACATAATGAAAACAATCAACACACTTCCTTTTCTACAGGTTTCATCAAAGTCTTTTTACTTCATCTCTTTCTTTCATATTATGAGCCTCAACTGAACCTGTCTGTCTGTATGTGATGAGGAGTGGCGCTACTGATTGTACTGTCCTGTTTGTTTTTGGTGGTAAGTTATGGGGTGGCCATTTTTTTTACTGTGGGCTAACTGGATATTTAATAGTTTGTGCTCCTCAACTTTTCCTAAACCTCATCACTTTGTTTAGTTTAGCTAGTCTGGTCCCCAAATGCCAAACTTCAAAGATCCTTGTCATAGATTTGTCATAGATAGGTTTTATTAGCATAAATAGTGATAATGTTGAGTAAGGCTTCAGTTCACTACTTTGGCTGAAAGCCCTGATCAGAATTTTGTGATTGAGCTGTGATAGTTTTACTGATAATGTGACACTTTAGGAGGGGAAAAGTTAAACCCCTTTAAAAAACAATCAGGGTCTTAGTTTGCATTGCTTGTGTTCATTCAATCAGAACTTTTACTTACTGCATATCCTCTGCTGATGTTCGGATTTCCAGAGATTAGTATTGTAGGTGGCAGAGCTGCACAGCACATCATTTGTAAAACATTATTGTGATACTAGCATTTTGCAGAGGGCTTTAACCAATCACAGCCCTAGATGTTTTAATAAATGCAAAATATATTGGTAAAAAAAAGCAGTGTAAACTTTAGCCAGATTATATTATTGATGCACCAATATGCATTTTAATGTGTTGTGATGCACATCATGATCGCGATATAACAATAAAATCGCAAAACTGGTATTTAACCTATATCATTTGCATATAGTCATATGCAAAAGTTTGGACGCCCCTGGTCAAGTGAGCACATCTACAGAGAACACACTTCTGCACATTTTAATGCACAGTTACTGTTTAGTTGCTATATAATCCATAAAATATGGCCTGTGTAAAAGTCACATATTTTTGATGTTTTATTTATTCCGATATGTTAAACACAAAAATACATATTAACTGCGCACTAAAATTTGCTGAAAAAGCCATATTTCAGTTCTCTCTAGAGGATGTTTTGACACATTTTCACTTCAGTTCACTTCATATTTTCACGTTACCAAAACGCACAGCTGGGGGTGTTTAGAGTTTTGCATGCGACAGTAGTAGCTAGAAATGCTGTTACAGTCATTGGGATGGATTATCTCAGTACATCTTGTCTAGTGGTTTATCTTAATGCATTCCAAGACAGAAGTCTAGTTTTCTGGTTAGTTATCTGTCCGTACGTTTTTGCTATTGATGAAGAAGTTGTGTCTTCCGCAGCTCTTAATGAGAGTCTGTTAGGTGGCAGAGGTCGGAAGACTTTATGGTCAGTGACTTTGAATGGAGTCAGAACAAGTCAATGTCTTCTGTTCATAATGAAGATCATAATGAATGCATCATTCTTTTGACGGTGATGCCCAGTCTAACGTAGATTAGATGTTGCAAATATGATGCACTTTTGCCAAATTGGAGATGTGGTCACACTGGCATGCTGGTGATAATGTGATGATGACTTGAAAGAGAAGTCAAGCACTGCTCAGTTAAGAGTGGTGTTCCTAGTTACTGAAAGCAGGGAATCCAGATCTTACTCTTTTACCGTGTTGCAGTGTGTAGTGGTTTTCTTTGGTGCCTAATCACTTCATTTGGAAGAACTTTATAGCTGAACAGTGAAATCAAGTTCATTGTCATGACCACACGGATATTCTGCTACCTGTAGTTACTTGAATAGTTTCCCCAGCATAGTTACTTGTCATTGTTACAGTCTTTACCGATCTTGAGATTAAATGCAATTTGGGGTGAATTATGAAGCTGAATTAATTGATTTGCCAACTTTAAGATGAAGCCATTCATTTCAGCACTGCAGTACCTTAAAGGAAAAGTCCAGTGTTTTTTCAACCTGATCTCTGTGTACAGCACCTGTAGCGTTTGGTCAGTTACCACGAACAATAAGTTTGACTTGTTTGATATTCCTGAAGACCCTTTAAACTTATAAGAGGAGTCAATGGACTAATGCTGAATTCCATTAATTCACCCAAAACCTTCAAAGATGTTTGTAAATAAAGCTGTAAAATTAAATCTGTCAAAGGTGGTCGAGTGTTTTAGCCATTTGCGCAGGAACCTTCCATAATTTTGGAAGTAGAAGGATATAGTTCAAAGGAAATTTACAAGTATAGCAAGAATTTTGGCCGTAGGACGTTGGCATTGCTGCTACTGACTGCTGATTGGTTGGCAAAGCTGATCAGCTCATTGACTGAAACGGTTCAATACTTAATTACGCCGTGAATGTACATAAGACACTGCTAGAGGGTCCTATAACTGGCTCAGAAATATGACATTTGATTACTGTATGCTCTTCAAAGAAGTTCAAAAGATGAATTTTTCGGTGTAAAAATTAAGCGTTTTACAAACTTCCTCTGCACAAAAGCTCATCAGGAACACATTCAATTTGGACTCTCTCAGGAGCGCCCTCTAGTGTCAGACAGCCTTGGGAGAGTACTGAGTAGTAAATCTCCTCACTTCACGTTCTCTGCTCCTGCCTAATCACATATGGATAAAAACATGTGGAAGCTGAAAGTAACCGGAACTACTTACACCATTGATCCAGGGTTTGAGTGTTTGGTAAAACTTCATAAGCACAGCTTTAAGACCTGAGTGTGGAAGTACAGGGGAATATGGTGGAATTACTGTTTGTGGTATACATGACGCAATACAGGTCCAGAAGGTAAAGATTAGTTCCTTACCAACGTTTGTTCACAGATACAGAAATTGAGCTTTATAGTCCACCCCTTGGGTAGTGTTTGCAGATTGTTTTTGTTTGTTTTTTTTGTGTGTTTTTTTCATTGACGATGTTATGAAGAATCTCAAGTTTACAGTGTGGTTGCCAACAGAAGTAGGAACAACCAAAAACATGAAGTATGTTTTTTTTTTTTGTTTGTTTGTTTTTTTGGTTTTGAAATACACAGAGCCACCCCATACCATACCACCTACCTCCTGTTTGATTACCATGGGACCATTTGCTTTATATTTGTGCTTGTTTTTCTATTGTGTTCTAATGTTACTGGGTACAGAAGGGTTATTGTATTTTTTACTGTAATCAAATTTGTTTATAATCTCAATATTCGACTGTCACACCTGCCTCTGTTTCATTATCGCCCCTTTTGTGTTGTTCAGTCTTGATTATATAGAAAAGTACATCTTACTTGAATATTTTGTTTAGAAGGATCAGACAGGTTGAAGCCAAAAGCATCTACTCATATGTAACCAAAGGTGTGCTTCCCTTGGGGTTGCTTAAAAGTGGTAGATTTGGGGAGGTCAAGGGGGCAATAATTTTTTGGACTTTTTATTTGCTGTGTTTCATGAGGGAGTTGAATATATCCTCTCAGGCACTTCAGAAGACTCTCAACATCCTGGCCTTTTCTCTGTGGAATATCATGGCGAATTGGCTGAGGTGCTGTTGCTGATTTTGTTAAGCCTTTCAGGTCAATCAGAGTACAGGATGAAAAAAAAGGACATTTACTATTAATATATTACCATATTCATAGCCTCATTTCGAGCATCTGCTTCTTCACTTTAATATTAAGCCTTGCAATCAGGTTCTGGACACACACTGGGGTCACAAAGCTTTCCCACTGCTAGTTCCATTATACATTTTTAGGTATGAAAGGAAGTGAAAACTCTATGGGCCTTACAGCAGAGTGAATAACACTTGTTAATAAACGCTGCTTAGTTTCTTGTAAGGAGGTTTGCAGCCATATTCCCTAATTAAGGTGATGGCACTGTCTCAATCCGCTGTGTTTTGGGATGCGGTTGTGGGATTTTATTTACAACCAGAGTAGCTGCAATAAAATTCTGAATATGACTCCCATCGTTCCCTGTCCTTTGTGTGCCGTATAAAAGTTCAGCATAAAGTACCGATAAAGCAGTGCTTATATGAAGCATGTAGTGGTTAAAATCTTGCCCTAAGACATTTTTTTTATTTTTTCCCCTCATAACACTGTTATGCTTGCAGAATTAAACGACAAATGACCTCAGAGTGGTTTGAAATCGTTGAGTGTAGAAAAAAGCCTCAGATTTCTCTACAGCGGTAGTGATAGAAACCAGGGGTTGCAATGTCTACAACCAAATATAGCCATGATATTTACTATCCAGCAAACGTACACGTTTAGTATGTAACGCTGATAACGATAAAACCCGAATGTATGTGTTTTCTTTGGCCTTGTGTCCTACGTGCACGTCTCCGCAATGAAAAATAGCATTTTGGCACAGAACGGTGTTTTAGACATGAACCAAGATATTCATGATCGCTCTCTGTGATGTAGCCTTTACAAGCTTCAGTTGTCTTTAGATCTCTCTGGTTCCTATCACCACCACTGTGAGCTATTCTGACCCGTTAAGTTTCTCTGGAACAGAGCATTTCACACCAAACCACTCTGAATGTTTACACCTTAACCGTTGAATTAAGGAGACATTTTTAAAATGACACAGAATTCCCTTGACCAGGGTATATTTTGGTTAGTCCATCTGAATTTACATGACCAAATCGTAAGGCACATTATTCAGTAACTGTATCAAATAAATATACATTTTTATTTATTTATTTATTCCTTTGTAAAAGCTCCCCTCAAATGAACAGAAAATGTGTTTTATGATCTACACATACTGCTATATGCTTACAATTTACCGCCCAAAGCCAAAAATCTTAGACTAAAATTGTAATAGTTTATAGCCCTGATTTGTGGAAAAATGGGTCAAATATCAGTAGACAAAAAAAAAAAAACTGTGAGTTCAGCTTCTTTTATTATAAGGGTTTAAAATGACCATCTGTTTGATAGACAGTTACATCTCTCATGTGACTCCCATGTTTTGAATATAGCTTATAAAATATAAAAGTTATGAAGTAAAGAATATGACAAAGTGCATTTTGGAACCACCGGTGGTCTCCAAGAGTTGAAGAGGTTTTCACCTCGTCACAAAAGTAGCCAATCAGCCGAGGCATGTCTGGTGTCTAATATTTGCTTTGTTATTTCTGCGTTTGGGCTTCAAGACCGATGTAGTAATGGAAGCCTGCAGTCATCTGTTACAATCGTAGCATGCATAAATAGCTCCAATGCAAAACTAGAGAAGGAAAAGTCTTGGGGGATAAAAGTCCATCTGATTGATGGAAAGCTCTCATTTGCCACCAGTCAGACCTTTTTCAATATGAATATGGAACATTTTTGACAGATTATAATAGTTTTTAAAAACAGGCTGAATCTCTGAATTTTGTGGGCCTGAGCTTTGAGCCTCTGTCGTTTCGTGTGCCATCTGGCAGTTCTTTGGGGTCTTGAAAGAGCCAAAGGGAGGAACAACAGGTTCCCTATTCCTCAAAATGTCATAAAGGGATCAGTGTGTCAGACAGGCATGCTCAATCCGTCTTGGGCAGAGGTCAGGGTGTCTGTACCTCCTCTGATTCTTGTGAGAGACACAGTAGATTGAGGCTTGACTGACTAGATACTAAAGGGAACAGAAAAAAACATTTTATTCAAAGTTTGTCAAAAGGTCAAGTCCTTTAAATGTACTCAAGATACATGATATGGCCAAAAGTTTGTGGACAAACCTCCTAATTATTGCGTTCAGATGTTTTAGCTGCACACACAGCACTAACAGATGTATAAAGTCAAGCGCTTTTGCCATGTAATTCCAGTAGACACACACCGGCAGTAGAATGAGTCGTACTGAAGAGCTCAGTGACATTAACATGGCACTGACCTAGGATGCCACCTTTACCACAAGTCAGTTTGTGTAATTTCTTTGCTCCGGTCGACTGTAGCAACCTGGACTAACTTTAAATGTATGTTATATGTAAGTCCAAGAAATCCATACAGATGTGATGGTCAGGTGTCCATGTACTTTTGGCCATATAGTGACATCATAGATTTCAGTAACTTTAAAGTGGGGAACTTCATATTTTATTCTTACCTGGCGATTTTCCAACCTCTATACAGAGATATATGACCCTTATTAGTCGTACAATGGGAAAATTTCACCTCCGCATTTTGACCCATCTGTGCAGTAAAACACCACATACACACTAGTGAAGGCACACTTCAGGGGGCAGTGAGCACACTTGCCCAGAGTGGTGGGCAGCCCTATCCATGGCGCCCGGAGAGCAGTGGGGGTTAGGTACCTTGCTCAAGAGCACTTCAGTCATGTCCTGTCAGCTCAGGGGATCAAACCAGCAACCTTATGGTCACAAGGCTGTTTCCCTAACCTCCAGCCCATGTATACTGTGTCTGTTCTGATTGGCTGCCCTGTACTGTGTCTCATTCAGAAAGTAGTATGGGTATTGAATTCCTTCTTGAAAGTTCCTAGATACAAGTTTAATGCACAGGTGATGTGCATTCAAGTGGTTTTGGTTGGAATCAAAATGAAGAGCTACCTTCCTGCAGAGCCTAGTTCTCACCACAACTTGCTACACTTGCTTCAGCTAATCACCCTCTTCCCAAGTTCCTGACTGGCTGGATGAGCTCTATTGGGGTTAAATAAGTAAGGGTTGAGGCAGCTTACTGGATACAGGCTGGAACTAAACTCTGAAGGAAGGAAGCTCTCCAGGATCAGGGCTGGAGACCATGGCTTATGCTCACGTCCTGGTCCCCTACATGGAAAATTTCTCTATGAGAAAAATTAATTGAAAAGCATAGCCATCCAAAACGGTTCCAGAGCCAATATGCTGTGCCATACGTAGTTTTTCTGGATCCTCTGTATTACAAGGTCATTAAGCACTGGTGCTACATACAAGCTAACCCTGCCGCACACAGAACTGACATTGACAATATAAGACAACTTTGCCAAAATAACCCACACAAGCCAGCTAGCTTTGTCAAGTATTGTGGAGTAGTTTTAGCAGTAGTTGACTCCAATTTGAGCAGCTGGTGTAGTTATAAGAGTTTAGTATAGTGTCGAACTTACTTTTAAACAGCGACATTTGTATGTATAGCATGTATGTGGCATTATTTGTATGTAAGCCCCAGGGTATGCCCACCAGCTCATTCCTGAATGTATATCCGTTGTATAATTTTCATAATAATAAAAAGACAAGCAGGCCTTTTACCTGCTTACAGCCCTTTTTCTGTTTTTATAGCCAGCGTTTAAACTGATTGCTCAACCTCTGGAGCACTGCCTCTAATGCCTCAAGAGCAAAACTTACAGAAGAAAAACACCACAGCTGGACTGTGAATGAAGATCTACTTATTGCAAAATCTCCCTGTTGTTTTCATCTTTGGAGGCCTTCAACAGTAACCGTGTTGATTTGATGTCACATGTTTCATCTTTCAGGTTAGTACTTCATCATGAAGGACGGTGCTTCTTGCAGTCTGTTTTCACCAGCTGGTTATTTTCCCCCAAGGCTCAGTGTCTCTCTCCCTTGCCCATAGTGGATAAAGCCTGAATGTTACAAACTTTGGAGAACATTGGCAGTGCTTACTGCCTTCCAAGAATAGGAATGGTTTAAATTAGCCTATTAGGATTGTTATTTTTCTGGGGCAGCTTTTGCTCTGATTGCCCTTTAAAGGGGGATTAGTTGCTCTGTGTAGACAGAGTGGCTCTTTTAGGTATTCATTTTGATAGCACACTATCAGGCTTGGAAAATCTTGTCATCCAAGACATCTTTGACCTTTCTGTTGGTTGCTTACTGCTGGATCAGAATATTCATTTCTCAGAGAGGTTTAAAGGATTAATATTGCACCTCAAGCATTTGGCCTATTTAAAACTTGTCCAAGCGCAGGGGAGAAGCCGAACAGTGCAAACGGCATCACCACTGTAAAAAAATCTGTAAGGCTCTGACTTTGGTTCATACAGCATTGACTAAACGCAAATTGTTGATATATATATATATTTTTTTTTTTTCCTGCCATCCTTAAATGGCAAAGTCTATCAGGAGGTCCAGTCACTAAGGTATTGTCTCGAAGATCATTTCAATGTCATTATTTTTAATTTCCCTTTGGTAGTTTCAGTAATCAAATGCTAATCAGGGGACATTGTTGAAAGCTCAAATTTTGTACGCTGATTAGAGCTTGGAATATGTATCCGAACCCAACCACTCGCATTGTGTTTGGCCTTCATTTCCCAAGTAGGTGTCTGGTTCGGCTCAACTTCAGATTTTACCTTCAGGTTTTCATAGCCTGCTCAAAGGTGTTTTATGAGGAGTCTGGTCTCTTCCTATTTCCCCCATTATATCAAAAACATGACCGCAAATGCCAGAGGGCACCTGCAAGCGCAATGAGTGGCGGTGAACACAGCTAAACGGCTAAAAACGGAAAGTTAAAATAGTTTCCAATCACTTGCCGAGAACTTTCCTTTAATTCTAGAAAGCAGAAGGATGTATTTCATGAAATAAGGGAGAGCTCGTAACGGAACATGGCGTCGGTTTCCGTAACAACAGCCAAACCGCTAGCGCCCCCCCCCCACCAACCTGCGGAGACCAATCCGAAAAATACGGGTTTTCCGAGCGTCGTTGAGCCGATAAGCCGTTTATTTTTTGTCAGAGTTTATCGGTGTTTTTAAAGCGGTAATTCGGCCTTCTGGGGAGTTCAGGTCTCCCAGCTCAGAAACGCAGGAGTCTTGTGTGGATGACGGGGGTGCTAAGATGGCCGCCGAGCCACCAGGCTTTCCTGACTTGGCGCCGCGGCTCGCAGTCGTGGATTCAGGGTAAATAATTTAAGAGAAAGCCGTTTTAATGCAGCTAAAAGAACGTTTTGGTGTAACTCATTTGACCAGCAATGTATTTTTGCATGGTATTTTTACATAACTCCAGTTTTAGGCTTAAACAGGTGAAGCTCAGCACTGTGTGGAAAATGTATCCAGACGTTTGGGATGTTGTTTGAAAACATTCCTCAGTGAATAAATTAATCAAAGCAGAGTGTAAACTTCATTTTACACAGATATTTGTTTCAGTATAACATTATCTTATATCTATTATTCTGTCCACATGGTAACTTAACTGGCACCTCCGTCAAAACCAGGAGATTCTGTAAGGCACTTCTGTCCTGAGCTGGTGTTGCTCATGTGCATATCATTTGGATAGTACCTCAGGTTTTATAGTGTCTTAAGATTTTCTGTGTTTTTAATATTAATACAGCCTTTCTTCACATGTATTTTTCCTCTGATAAGGCCATTTAGGGTGTCCAAATATCCTACCTACAGTTTTAATGCTGTTAGCATTTTCTGATAAGGCCCTTAAGGCTTTCACAATATCCTACCTACAGGTTTATGCAGGGGAGCTTCCTATAAATATGTGTTATGGAAGGGCGTTTCCACAAAGTAAGACCATTTGTAAGAGCACCGGTCCGGGTCAGTTTCAGACAGATTGTTTTTTGGGCTCGGGTAAGTTGAAGACTCCAAATGTGATGTGATTAGGAGTTTGGTTGGACTTCACAGACTGTATTTGGGTTCAGACCAAAACATCTTGCCTGATTACCACGCTAATGCTAAAAGAACAGTTAGTACTTTGAAAGTTGACGTTAGAGAGTAGATGTGAGCGTCTACATCACTAGGAGGGCTGCTTGAACAGGTTACAGCTTCTACCAGTAGCCATGAGGCCAATCATCGTTGAAATGCCTTCTGGATTTCCACATGTAGGCCTACTCCGCCTCTTTGGCATTTAGAACTTACAGGCCTTTCCCCACTAAAAACAAGCACTTTGGAAAGCCAGTAAACAAAATCATTCTTTGTTGTTGTCCTGAAAAGCCCATTAAAGATTTTTTTTCAAGCATTATCCACCATTTGGTTAGCATATCATATGGCGGCTGAGCACTTTCTCAGCCCATAACATTTTGACAGCCATGCAAACAATGGGAGATTGACTGCTCTGCTGAATTAGTCAGTTAGACCTATTTTTCCACCACAGATGCCAAACAGTGACCGAAGTGCTGAAGACACATCCATACAGCACAGCCACTATCAACTGCCCTTGTGGAAACAGCTGATAGCTTAAAAAAAAAAAAAAAGACTTTTTAGCGAAGACTTTTCCCAGCTTGAATTCACATTTAAGTGTCTTGGCAGCGAAATGTGTTTTGATCTGTCAGCTTTTAATTGCTGTTGATGCGTAGGCTATTACAGCCATAGGTGGGTCAGCAGCTGGGGCGCAGGAGGTTGACTCTATTCCAACTTGAAGCATACTATTCAGAAAGAGAAAATCCAGCCAGCGACAGTTTTTTCTTCAATCTTTACAACACTGGTATTCACCACTCACCATGAACTTGGCTCATGCAGCACTGTGGTGAAAAAATGCATTTTGTGGCCAAGCCTAAGCTTACCAAAAGTCTCCAGAGAAATTCGAGTTCATGGGGTTCAGCAGCCATTGTTCTTCAACTCTCAAAGTTTGTGGCTTTTGCTTTGCTTTAATTCACCCTTCGGTTATTTAGAAGACGATTGCTGATTGCTGTGACACTTTGATGACAGGAACATTTATTTTCGTCATTGGCAAAAAAAAAGCTTTAATGAGACAGGCCTCCAAGTCAGTCCTTTAGAAATTGAGGCCAGTGAAGATGAGGTCTGGAAAATGTAGCTCGTTGTGTTACTACAGTAACTGTCAGAACAGAACTCATGAGTTGTAGGATGGTACCCAGAGGACATCATCACCATCAGCTGTAGTGACAAAAGTGCTAGCAAGATTAATGAGGTTCGGGCTACCTGAGACAGATCTTCTGCATTTTGCTAACAGCACTGAGCAGTTCCAGGCATGTATGTTGTAATGGTCTCTTGAGGTCTTTGCGGGGGGGAGGCGGAGTGGCTGTTTAAGCCTCACGGTTTTAGGGAATTAGCTCACTGCTATCACTTACAACTAGTATGTTGTAAAAATCTTTTTAAGCTGTTTGTTCTCAGTCCCGGAGAACCACAGCCCTGCGTGTTTTAGTGTTTCCCCTGTTCTATCTCAGAAAAGGGCTACGTTTAATTAGCTGGTTATTTGAGTCCGTTTTCTGAGCAGGGACAGTAACACTGTTCTGAAAGACTTGCGTCGAAGTACCAAGGTTACTGACAATGAATGTATGGCCACCATTCAGATGACCACTAGTTGGCGGCTCCTGGCGTCTATTCATCGTTAGCCAGTGTGGCTGTGGTGTTTCTTGTTTGTATAGTGAAGCTGTTTGGAAATGCATATCGCTGCTCTCAGTACAAAACCTCCATTTTTTGCAGTTTTTCAGGTTTTAGCGTATTTTGAAAATGCATGTTGCTCTTTACATTGTACGTACATGTCATGATGAACGGACCAGAATTACTTGGAAAAACATCTGGTTCCGTTGACTTATTAAAAATAACAGATATTTTTTTCCATCTTGTGTAATTTTGGAGATGTGAGGTTTTGTTCCAACAGCAGCCTCAAAACTATTTAGACTTAAAAATGTGTTAAGTTCTTTGTTTTAGGAAACAACATGTCACCTTAAATGTCATTTATTTCAAATAGATCATTTCAAGACATTTTCTTTTTGTGTTCTTTTTAAATAAAAAAAAAAAAAAAGTTTTTAATTGCAATTTTGTTTTGCAGGCTCACATCTACAATGACTTCTCTGTTAATGATCCCATCATTGAATGCAAGCTCACTTACCAGCAACTCCTTTGTAAGTAGACCAGCCCCAGACTTTGACATTCCCGCATCTTTATAGTAAATTTAGTGCAGTCTGGTTGGAGTTCTCCTAAAGGTGTTCTTAACACAAGGAGTCTACGATCAGTTTGATGATGTGCTAAAACTATTACCACAAACGTTACCATCCAAGGCCACTTAGCTTACCCTGTTGCTTTTTCTCTGAAGCCGTTTTGCTTGATTTAACTCCCAAGACCTGACACTGTGGTGCAAGCTTGTTCTAAATTGTACACTATATGTGGCTTTTTGTATAGGCATAATCCGTATATGCAGCACTGAGTGTTCAACCAGTGCACTCAAGCGTCTTCCTATTGTAAATCAGTAAATGAACGAATACACTGGCAGAAAATGAGCTTTTATTTTCACTGAGGGTTGTTAGTTCATCAGTTAAAAGTCACCAGACAACAGGCCTTTTTATGAATGGATGAATGGTTAAACTATATAAATACTTTCTGTTGCCAGTGTATGTAAAATAGCTATAATGGCAACACAGAATGTACACATACATACAGATTCATACATCTGTGATTCAGTTACGTCACATACAGCTCCTTTTGGCATGACTATCTCGAAGCCTGTTGACATTTCCCGTCTTTAGAAGCTGCTCTAATTCTTTCCGAGAGTGCTCATTCCAGATGTGCATATGACATAATTCAAAGAATGCCGTCTGTGCATTATTACCTTGCTTCCCGGCTCTCGTTGTCATTCCATCTCCTTCTCTCCTCAAATTTACTTTTTATATCAAGGCATCAGTGAGCATAAGGCAAACTCACTAACAGTTCCTTTTAAATCAGTTTACAATGCTGAGTGCTTTAGTTTCCCTGGAAAATAGGTATGCCTTTCACGTCACCAGCTTCCCAGCACTGCAGTTGTGATCACGTATGATTTCTTGTAATTTCTCAATAGCCACACTTGTGCAACAATCTCTATGTTAACAGGGTTGGGAAGAATGCTTTGGAAAAGTAGTTATGGCAAATCCTGAATACACTGTCCTAAATATATGTGGAAGGCCTAACATATTTCATTACAATACATAAAAAAGTAACTTGTTTAGAATTCATTTAGAGCACATATAGGCCTCTTTTCCCATGTTGGGTCAAATGGGCTGTACTGGGCTGTTCCGTACTGGTCCAGACTCGTGAGACCGGTTAACGTAACCCCCCCCATCTCTTGTACCGCCATCACAAATAAGTGGTTCACTGCTTATTCAATCTCTCACCTCAAAACCAGTCACTCAGCTACTCTCAGACTCATTATCCTCTAAACGGGTATCATTTGAGCATCAGTTACTGAAACCTGCATTGGGTTTCACCTGTAGCCGGCTAAATACAGTAGCATTAACGTCATCCAGCAGGTTTCAGGTCAAAGCACCACTTCAACACCAGTCATTCGAATTTGTGCTCTCAGGTCTGAGTCTTTATTCTTCAGATGGGTGTTTTTAATCATTCCTCCCCTAGAACTAAGCCCCGTGTTGCAGACATCAAATTCAAAATGAGTGAGTATTGGCAAAAAATAATAAAGTTTATCCATTTGAACATTAAATATCTTGATCTTAAGTATCATTGGCTGATGGCACACAGCTGGAAATCAGCTGGAAATATTTGGAAACCCTACAATTGGTCACACTTGACCTATGACCAAATCTAGACTACTCTTCCCATGGAAAAGCTCTGGGACATATTGTCTGGGTTACAAAGCATCCAAGAACCTTCTGTGATGTAGTTTTCACGCTGCGCTGAAAGGTCTGGTTGGTCTGGAACACCTGTTTGAACATGGATGGCAGATCTTGTTGAATGTTTTCTGTTACTGCAAACATTTATTCATTTGGTCAGTTGCTGTTCTGGGCATTTTGAAGCAACTGCCAACTCATGAACATTGATGTTGGGCAGAATGTTAGGTATCTCAGGTCTTTGAGTAATGGTCCTAACTAGACTGTGAATTTTTGCTGGTCCAGATTTGAACTTCGAGTTTGTGTTTTTTGGATTCCGTACTGGGTTTTTGTGCTGCACGGTTGGGGTTTGGGGATGAGGTGTGGTCGTCTATGAATACATGAGCTGTTGTCCCTTGCCAGCTGTTACCAGCCTTGGCTACAATGTTCAAAGTGTTTGTGAGGCTCTGCTTTGGTGCCAGATTATAACATGGTGCACTATAAAGCCAACAAATACCTTAAGCAACATTATACCATATAAGTTTGCTTAAAAAGAACTTGCATATGCCTCAGCACCGCTAGATACCCACTTTCTGCAGTGACCCAGTCGAAGCCAAGGGGAGAATGAATGACGTGGTGATTAGGAGTTCTGCTCAGGCGTAGACAAGACCGTGCAAAGGTTGGTTTTGGCCAAAAAGACTTCAGGTTGCTAACGGCACAACCCTGCACACTACATTTCGCATTCAAGCCTCGAGCCAGAAAAAGTGTAATGTGCTGGTCTTGTTGGCCCAAAACCAACCCGGAGCCTTAATTTACAGAAAATAATCACAGTTTTGCTCGCAATGTCATTTTTAGGTTAAAGTACACTACTAAAGTTTGTATAGTATGTCTAAATTTGTCTGTATTTAAATAAGGATGCACAGTACATGGTTTGCTAATCATTGTCGCAGTAGTAGCGTTGGCGATACTATATTATGTATCGCAATATGCAACAAAAAAAAATTAATGAATTAATCAGATGTTCTGTGAGCATATCCTGGCAGAATGTTCCAGATAGGTTTCTGTAAAGGAATCAAATGATTCACCAGCACAATGCAGACCAGTCTTCTTTTAGACTGTTACATCAAGGCATTTTCGAAGGATTGCAAAGTACAGATAAAGAATCTACTCTGCATTGCTTAGTTTATGTTGAGGAGCAGAATGGACTAACACTAGCAGCAGAAAACATACACAATAGTTCATTTGATCAGTCTTAAACGAAAACAGCTTTCTGAAGACTCTCGGGTGCCACTGCACTGCAGGAGCTCAGGTCATGCTTCTGCCTCCTCTGTTCACAAACAAATAAAACCACAGAGACTTGTAAAAAGTGAATGGAAACTGAATGTAAGAGAATGTCCCTCCTTCAGCTTGAGTTAGGTGAGGTGAAATTCCAAATACATTCAACTTCTGTTTCTCTCAACTTCTCTTTCTTTCTGTGGAGTTGTCTTTGGCTGTGCATGAGAGAGGTTGTACTAAAGCTATAAGCACCAGCTGTGACCATATGCAGTTTTAACCTCCTTTGATATCAGACACATCGATGACAGTGTGAGCTCTTTAAGATCTCTGCCTAAATACCGGCCGGCTTTGTGTGCTCAAGTCTGTGTGAGAGCAAATAAAGCACCCGTCAAAAGTTTGGAACATAGAGATTTTTTTGGCCACTGATCCAGCCTAAGTCCTTAAATATGATATATCAGCTGATGCTGAGCTGATGTATTTTGGCTGATAAAATACAGGGTGATTCAAAAAAGATTCATCTGATTTCAAAGCACTGTATTTTTACAACCGTGAGGTGCCTAGGAACCAATCACATACCAATTGAAAAGGGGGGCGTCATAGAGTTTCTGACTGTCCTTTCAGTCTGCGAGGAGATGCCGACCTCTACTTCAATAACGGTGAATCGGTCATAACAGTGCAGTGTGATTTTTGTTGGCAGTGAACCTCCAACAGCTCAGAGCGTTTGTCATTGGTTCCATAACACTGGATGATCTCCGAAATTGCATTGAAAAAGTTGGGAATGCAGTGACACCAGACATGCTCAACCGAGTATGGGATGAATTTGACCATGGCGTTGATGTTGTCCGTACAGCTGGAGGAGGTTCATATTGAGCCCTTGTCCAATCACATAATAACGTTTATGCGCCTAAAGCATTTACAATGTATTGCATATTCTGTAATGACTTATGAGTGAAATCATTTTGAAATCAGATGAATCTTTTTGAATCACCCTGTATAACCACACAATGCAGACTTCAAGTATATTGAAGTTATCTACATCTGATGTCCTACATGCTAATTACTTTTAAATGCTGTATGAACTGATCAGGCTGTTTTTTTTTATTGTGTTTTTTCCCCAAAAATGAGTTGTGGCCAATTCCTACCTTCTAGCTAGGTCTCTTTCTCGCACAAGGCTGGAAGGTTGAAGCCACAGCATCTTTTCAAACAACCACTAATGCGCCGTCATTGTACAGCTCAACACGCTTGAAGGAGAACACTAACTGTCAGCTGGACTTGGCTGGCTGTATCAGCTAACAGACACCCCAGTTAGCTTATCACTGTGCTGAATGTGCTCATTTTATTCATGTATAAGGTACAGTTTCAAAAGGCTGTGACACAATATATTGTTTAAAATGATTGCTCCCAGAATGAAGCTACAAAGTGAAGTTTTACTCATTTTAAAAGTTCACAGTAAGTCAGTGTGTCCTAACCCATAACCTAATGAGGAGCCGGATACAGTTTGAGATACAGGCTGAGGGACGATGTACACTTCTCTGCAAAAAAAGGCAAAACATTGAGCTTTTAATGGTCTTAACAACAAATCTTTTAAACAACTAAATTTTAAATACTTAATTAATTAAGTACTTTAGTTCACTTAGAGTTCTTGAAATGTTTTAAAATGTTTTTTCTGTGAAAGTGTTGTGGGTAAATTTGTGGACGGCATTTTACAGAAAGAAGAGTCAGTATTGTTCCGCTGAGCACTGATGGCTTCATACAATTGAAAATCATTACCTGTTTGTTTTTAATGTGAGACCAAATATTCTGTATGAAATCTGGACTCTGACCACGCTAAAACCATCACGAACAAACCTTTATACTGAGCTTGGCCCATGTTTCCTGCAGGAGAATGCACTTTTTTTGGGTGACTATTGACATCTAGTTGTTTGTCAGCGGTGCCTCATAGCTCTATTGCTAATGAACCTGATCTTGGCTTATCGACTACGTCTATGATAATTATGTAAATTCAGTGTTTCACCTAAATATTATTTTGATATAGCTGATACCTGATCCTTTTAAAAATGCTCAGATCGGCTCTGCTACCAAACTTTAAGATGTCTATTAAATTGCACTCACTAAATAATTTCAGAATCTTTAAGACGTTTTATGTAAAGCTTACAATTAAATGCATTCAATGTGTGTGTAAAACAAGTATGAATGTTGATGCCTTTGTGTGAATTTTTCCACACAGAAAGAGTCTTCTAAAAGGCGAGAAGAGGAGAGATGAGGATTGAATCTGAATCTCGTGTTAAATCATAGGTTTTATCTCATGCTAAATCTTAGGTTTCATTTGATCCATCTGCACCTTACTGTACATACTGCACTTTGTCTCCCCCATCATGCATCTTGCATATTTGATCACTCCACACTAGACACTTTATTTTGGTACCAATATCTGCACATTTTTGTTCAGTGTTGTCATTATATGCCGTTACCTGTGCCTCCTTGTACAGTCGTTATTGCACTGCCTTTTTCATCTTCAGTTATATATATTATTCCAGATTGTTGTATTTTTCTATATTTCTATATATTATTCTTCCTGTTGTATTGTTCACACTCTTATAATATTACTGTCCTGTGTTGTGTGACTACTAAATTTCCTTCAGGATCAATAAAGCATCCATCCATCCTTCCTACCTTCCTGCCTGCCTTCCTTCCTTCCTTCCTTCCTTCGTGGCTATATATGTCCCTGACCTCTTCTGAGGGTGGTTTGAGTGGTTGGGGTTGCAGTGCGTCTCCAAGACACGTTTGACCCCATTCACACCTGTACCTAGTGCTGCGTACTGATTGGATGACCCAAGACGTAAGATAATGCCAGGTGTGGACGGGCCTTTATGTATAAGGGATGGTCTGGCCAAGACTCCACTATGTCTTCAAGGAATTAAGTTTAGGGAGAAGACATAGTGATAAAACTTGAAAGTGTCATGAGAGCATAGAGAAAAAGATTTCATCGTATTAATGGAAAATAAGTGGCCGGTTTATCAGGACTATTGAGAAGCACCCACAAATACATCCATAGTGATATGCAAACAAATGTACACGTGTTCAAATTTTACCAGTTGACACATTTTCAGTCCCTGCAAAGCTAAAGATTTTTCTGAAGCTCATGAGATGTCAAAGTTTATTCCTGTTTTCAAACTGCCTGTCGTTCTTTATGAACTGAACCCTCGAAGAAAAAGACACACGACTCTTATTTGTCACTAGTTTAGTGAGTGATGCAAAACACAAGTAGAATGCCAAGTACAAAAAAAATGCCTGCTGTCTTGATTTGTTTTAGACAGTGATTTGCTTTTGATTCCTTACAATCGCCCGACATGGAAAACCACTGAACTATCATGAAAACGGGCCATGAGTGTCATTCAAAGACGGTTTTGGCATGAGTGTTACTGTAATAACTTATGCTGAAGACGGCAAAAACACAAACAAAAAAGGATTACACATTATGTGAAATTGTGACACGACGTATATACAACAGGTACAGAGGAAAACAAACATGTAATTCAAACAAACACTTGTGGCATATTAGTCCTTGGCCAGAACACGTTTTTGTTGGCAAGCTAACAAAGGTTTCCAATGAAAAAAGCTACTCATAATAGTCTCTTGCGGTCATTCTAGGTCAGTGTCCCGAAGATGTAATTGTGAAAGAAGTGTGATTAATGAAATTAATCAGAATTCTCAGTTTCAATGTTAACTACTGAACTTCCCAGGTGTGGAAAGCACTTCCATTAGAAACTCACCGTGTCTCAGCCAATGCAATCATAAACCTCAATCTGACAGTTACGAAAACAAAAACGAGAATACCACTTATCTGATATCAAATCGAAAAGGAAAAGGCGAAGGGATACATATATTTATACATAATGCATGTATAAAAGTGGAAAACAGGTCAGGTAATTGTGCTCTCGTACACCTTTACAGATGTGTATTGTGCAAAGTAAGGTGTTGCATAAATTACATCCACTTATTTTTTGCATTGATAGTCCAAAAGACCCGTGCGCAGTCACCTTTCTAGGGTTATCCTGCTCTCCGTATCTCACCTGGCATTTCTCCAGGAGCTATTGTTTCTTTGGAGCTCCACCCCCCACTCCAGAATGTTCCACCCAGATCTTTTACTGAAAGCACTATTGCACAAGCGAATGACTAACATAAAAGAGTGAACGTTTCCTTTGGTACAATTAAGATGGCTTTTGTTTTTTTGCTCTTTGATCTGTGGGTTAAGTACATTTATGATTAAAAACAAAAATAAAAATAGCCTAGACCAAAGAAATGTCAAAGTTCCATGCTTTGACATTGTCAAGTACACTAGTGTCATTGCACGTTAGCATAGGCCTGTAATGATTTATCTACAAACTTCCAACACAAGCAGGTTGGTGGATGTCTTGGTAAATAAAAAATGTATGTATATTGCAACTTTTCCCACTGAATACATATCTCAAATGAATTGTACATTATGGTGTCTTTCTGGGCTTTTTTAGTAAAATTCTGTAGCTGCTTGAATTTTGCCTTTGGGAAACGGCTCTATATATATATATATATATATATATATATATATATATATATATATATATATATATATATATATATATATATACACGCATCCATTAATTTTGGCATGGGTCAATGCTTTTCCCTGCAAGTACTGTTCTCTATCTTCTCAGGAGTTCATTAACAAGCAAATTGCGTGAAGTGAATTTCCATTTTGTCACTGGGGGTGAGCAGTGGTGGTCGTTTTGTGAGAGTCTGCTGTTAAGCTTTGAAGGCTTGACTGGTTTGTTCAGTGTCGTCTGGAATAATACTTCCTCTAGTCCTGGTAGTTTTATGGCTTAAAAGTGAGTTGTATTCCATTTCCTAGCATTTTTCAAGAGAGCAGACGCTTTGTTTCCTCTGGTGGGTCCAAGCATTTAGGTTTTTACTGTCAAAAGCCACAACCATGTTGTGGTTTAGCAAACAAGAGAAGGAGGATATGGGAAAATTGAGTCCTTTGCACTTCCTGCCCTCAGGTTTTTACTTCTCGAGTCTTCTGGTGACGTCCCGCCGTCAAGTTTTTTATTTCCTGTTCCTCTCCCTCCAATCAGAGCCTCAGCCCTAAAGAGAGGGGCGTGGCGGTGGGCGCTCAGGTGGTGGAGCTCTCCCTGGGGGTGGAGCCTGAGGAGGAGGAGGCGGAGGCAGAGAGCCTGTGGGTGTGGTCGGAGCAAAGAAAAGAGGTGAGGAGGGTGGAGACCAGGCTGGGGGTGGTGAGTATGAGGGAGGAGGAGTGATGGGTGGGGATGGAGTGATGGAAAGAGGAGGTGGAGAGGATGGAGGAGCGCGGGGTGGAGGAGGTAGCTGGGTCTGGGGTGGTGGGGGGCTGCAGCCTTGCTGGGGCTTGTAGATAGGGGTGGAGTGACTGTAGGCAGGGTAACGGGGCGGGGTGTTCTTGATGCGGGTGAAGTTCATACAGCGACCCTGGAAAGATATAATTAGAGGGGTTGTCAGTTACATGTCGTTAGCGTAGCAATATTCAATATAGAACCATATTCTGTGCTGTATGCTGTGTGTGTTTCATGATGGAGCAATCAAGAAAATTTACATTTACATTAAGAAGTTTTTCTTCTGTAAAATTCATGTTTAAGAGATTTTCATAAGACAGCAACAATACATTTAATATATTTTGATATAACTTTTTGATCATAGAAAAACAGCTTGTATAAAATCAGGACCAACTTTGTCTTCAGTTTCAAAGATTAACCTTTATTTACAAAATGTTAGTAAATCATACCATAAGCAAAATAGTAATAGTAGCATGTCAACCCAGTTGTTTTTCCAGAATGACTCCCCATTGTTAGCCAACCCTTTTGTATGGCTTTTGAAATCTACGTAAAGGCTTGAAAACTGGAGTTCTTAAAACATAAAATGAGGCTTTTGCTTTGGCATCCACTACAAAGGACCCCAGGAGGTTCCTCCTTGGATCGCCTTTGTAATAAAACGTTTAGCTTTTGTCACTGACGTCACTCAGCATCGCTGTGTTAGAGGTGGGAATGTGCAGTGTTACATTACTTCATCGTTGGACTGCTGGTTGGTCTGAGCAGGTGAAGTGGCCAGCAGCATAAAAATGTCTCTCCAACATGTAGCTAAGCTGTAATCAAGCTGAATGTTTCCACCAGATACAGTCTCAACACCCCATGTTTTATGGTGGAGGCCACAACAGGCCCAGATTTGGGGTGAGGAATGAATGTTACCTCCTGCAGTGAGGTTCATACTGAGGAAGCTGTAAAAGCCAGACCTTAACTTGTTTTCTCGAAACGCTTAAAGAAAATAACAGAGCTCCACTTCCCCTCAGCTAATGAAGAGGTTTATGGACTGGTCACATATCACTACACGACAGCTTCTTCGGAAACAGTCTAATTTACCCAGTTTTCCCATCGTTATCTATAAAAGTATCTATAAAAGTGGACAGAAGCTAATAAGCTAACAAGTGGCTAATAAAAACAATAGTAGCAGCCTGAATTTTGCCTGTACTTTCATCTATTTAACATTTAACATCTTCATGTGCTTTAAATCAAGTATGTGATGATTTAGACATGCATTGTGTACAATGGCAAAGTTTCCATTACTTGTTAGCAAAGTACAGAACCAAACATGTCTTGGTTGATTGCCTACGTTTTGGTGAGGGGTAAATTGTGCAAGTTTGATTTTTGGCCAAACATCACTTTAACGCCTCACGCCTGAGGGTCCAAACCCTAATGCTTTTTGTTATACTCTGTTTATTCAGGCTATTTTTGGTTTCACGTCGCATGTTAGCAAGTGCATTAAAGAACTTTGTATGAAATGCCTACGTTCTGTCATCATCAGAGGAGTGTGCACTTCACGTCTCATTCGGATGGAGAAAATTAACAACCTCTCTTTTATCCTCTCAGGAAAAAAAGGTAACTTTTGGCATTTTACGCCTTTTTTTCCAAGTTGACTTTTGACTTTTTCATTGGACCAAATTGTAATTAAACATTTCATCTCCTCCTCTTCCCAGGGGCTACCACCATCTTCAATTCCCTCCCAGTTCTTTTTCTTCCTCTGTTGTTTTATAGCTGATGCTCGCCTGCCTCAACTTCCTGCAATTTGTCCGAAAGTTCAAACTATTCAAAAAAAGTGTTTTGCACGGCAAACGAACCAAACTATGGTTCAGTTTGATCCGGACCAAGATCACCTTTTTTTTTTTTGGTCCGAGCAAATTTTGGGCCATTGATCTGGGCCATCGTCTGAGGCACCTTTCACAACTGCGATTTTGGCTCGGACCAAACAAGGCTGGTGTGAAAGCATCCTTATGTACTAAACCTCAAACACAAGTAATAATAATGCAGAACATCAGTAAATGGGGGTTTTTTCCTTGCAAGGAGTTAAACAGCACTTATTGGACAGAATTAATCAGATCATTTTTTCCACCGCTTGTTTCAAGCCTCCTCTGACCAACAAAGGCTTTCTTTCTAGTTTTTACTTTCCGACCATCAAGCCAAGCTTTCTCTCTTTCTCTCTCTCTTTCTTCCACACACACAGTTTCCCTTAATGCTGTTTCTTAAATCTAAATTCCTCCATCATCCAATGGTCAATGGTTACATAATATTGAAGTGTGTCCATGCTCTTCCTCCCTCTCTCTCTCTTTTTCATCTCTATATCCTTTGTTTCCATGTCATCTGTCTATCCTGATGAAACCTCCACCAAAACGCAAGTCTTTCCTAATATTTCTAACTACATATCAACAAAATAGAACTACAAAGCAAACTAAGGGGAATTTTTCCGAGATCAAGTCTATTTAGACAGTTGCTGCAGTTTTAGAAGTTAGCGATCAGCAGTTTTAGCAATCATTAGCTAATTATAGAGCAAATTCACTCCAGAAATACTAGCGTACACTTAATAGTTGACAGATCTTTTATATAGGACAGCTATCTGAGAAAAGCACTTGAACATGTAGCAGAGGCTGCATTCTTTGAAAATTAGATTGATCCAGTTACTGACTCCAAAACTGTGCATGACTGCAGTTGCTATGCTAACCAAGATACACAACCTCTACACACACAACACATTAATGTTCAGAAACTGGGTCAGGCTCGATGATTTGTGGAATTTTGGGGTTTCTCAGTGCTCATCCAACAAACGACACGATTCCTCTGGACTGCTGACTATGCGCATGTCCTTCAGAGCTCACTCTGGGGCTCAGGAAGGAAATTTAGAGCAACTAGCGACTTGGGGGTGGGTATTAATCTCTTTCCCAAAACCATACCACAGCGTTCCGACCGAGGCCAGACGCCTCCCCAGGTGTCAGGGCATATTTTAAAGTTGGACGCGTGTAATGGTTTTCCCAGCCAGCGCTGAAATGAACTGTTTAAATCTAGCGCACTGTATGCATTCGCAGCCGTCTAGATGCCAGCTCACAACACACATGCCTGACGGCACATCTGTGTGTGTGTTTGTTTCGCTGCTCACAGCTGTTTCCTCTTGACTTCATGCACACTCCCCTTGTTCATACTTTAAAGAACCACTCCACCACATTTCACAAGTCTCCACAACAATTAAGCATGCTGAATTGATGAATGCTGTGCTGTTTGCAGCTACTGCATGTTGACTTTAACCCTGCAGGAGTTGTGGCTATTGGAGGTGACTATTATTAGCGATATTCTGGCTTTTAAAAGCAATTCATAAATGCAGATTTGAGCCTGAACCGACTGCAACATAATATAAATGCAGTTCATTATGTATTTTTCTAGAATTTATTAAAAAAATATATATAATATCTTAGTAATACAGCAAAACAGCTGCAGAAGTCTGAAGGTTATACATGCTCAGCTTATGAGGAGTATCATGACATTTTGCTACTAAGATTTTGGCCTTTAATGCCTCATTACAGTATGGCTTGTTTTAAAAACAAAGCCCAAGGGATGCATTCAGCCATGGTGTCCAATGAAAGTATGAATGCAGAATTTGGAAATATTGATGGAACCGCCTTGTAGAAGAAAAATGGCACTGGCTAAGCCATGTCGACGCCAACTGTGACTCATAGCTGGGCTCGAGCAAAGAGCAGGACATAAGGCTGAGGCCTGGCTCTCAGGAGAGGATAAGGGTGGGGGTGCATTTCTGCGCCATTAATGACAACACCCTCGGCGTGCGGCTCTCACTGCACACAGTGCAAGTCTCGTTTACCACCATCTTGTAACAAAGACCAACTAGCTGCAGTAGGCATTCTGTGTTTTCTGTTTTCACTCACTGTTTCAATGAGGTTAATGAGGGTGGGAAGTAATGAACTACAGTCAATACAGTACATTTTCCCTATAATTTGAACCATACTAATGAGAGTGATGTTACTTTTGTATGTGTCTTCCAACTTCCAGTCTGAGGGAGCAGTTAGCTGGCCAGCGACCTGAGACAGCACTTTATCAAACCTTAAGTTGTTGGGTTTGTTTTATTTTAGTTCTTTCTGGCTAGCTAATTTGATATAACGTAAGCCAACATTCATGATTCTGCTAATTGGATACTCCCTTAAATGGCCAGAGGCAAGTTTTATTACATGCTTCTATAACTTAAGAATAGCTCAGCCAGTTTGCATTGAAATGCCTTTATAATAAGTCTTTGTATGTAATAAGCTTGGGATTTTTTTACATTATCATCTTCGTTAACCGCTCAGTCCAGATAGGGTCATGGTAGCAGTTGAGAGAGCAGAGAATCCCAGATGACCCTGTCCCCCGCAACTTCCTCCAGCTCATTCCTGGGGACCCCAAGCCGCTCCCAGGCCAACTTGGAGATATAATCCCTCCAGCGGGTCCTAGGACGACGACCGTGCCTTGTACACCCCCACCGTGTAGCCCGCCACCCTACGAAGAAAGCTCATTTCCACCGCTTGTATTCGCAATCTCATTCTTTCGGTCATTACCCACAGCTCATGACCATAGGTGAGGGTCAGGATGTAGACCGTCCAGTAAACAGAGAGCTTCACCTCATGGCTCAGCTCCCTATTCACCACTACAGTCCAGTACAGTGACCGCATTACTGCTGCCGCCCTCCCAACCTGCAGTCGATCTCACGATCCCTCTTCCCGTCACTTGTGAACAAGACCCCGAGATACATAAACTCCTCCACCTGGGGCAAGTCCTTTCCCCTTATCCGGAAATGGGCATGCCATCCTTTTCTGGGCTAAGACCATGGACTCAGACTTGGAGGTGCTGATCCACATACCAACCGCTTCACTCTCAGCTGCAAAATTTTACAAGAAACGGATCTACTTTTGCGGAAATGTTTCCTGCTCAAGATGTGAAAAAGGCAGCTATAGCTGAGCTACACTGAGTAAAGTAAATCTGCTTATTTTTAGCCTGAACCATCAGCACATACTGAGACACATTCACAAAAAAATCGGTAAAATGGACATATAATTGATTTGATATGATTTTTGTTGAAAAGACAAAATGGCTCTTCTTAACATTTGGACTGTGGCCCCTGCTTTATATTGAAGTGAATTATCACATCAGTGGCAGCTCAGTCAATATGTTGATTTTCTCATTTATGTAGAATATATGACAATTTAAAACATAGTTGTCTATATTCGCTCATAGTGCCTTTCATGTGATGCCCTGTCCTGCTCTCCAACTCCAGTTCAAGGCAACAGACTGAATCTCTCATTGCATAACATAACCACTGACATGTCCATTTGTTGCCAAACTATGTGGTCCAAGATTATTATGGCTTTCTCTACACAGGCCTGCTGGTCCAGGCTACAGAGTGGAAAGTATGATGCATATCTAAGAAGGCATTCTCTCTTCACTATAAAGCAGGCACAACTGAAGACAGTGACTGTGTCTTTACACTTAAACTCTGTCTTGTCCCCTTAACCCCTGTCCACACCTGGACACCCAATTATTAATAGCAGTTTCTGAATAAATCTTAAGATGAATGCTTAGACATTGCAGTTGTCACTGGCAAGAACCAAAGTATGTCATTTTATATGAATTACGTGGACAAATTCTGTCAAAAGTGCAGATTCTTAATTAATCAATCTCACATTTGTAAGTAAACATATTTATAAAAAATACAGTCTTCTCAACAGAAAAAAGTCAGTCATGCAATTCAAATGTACATGTAATTCAGTACTTAAACTATCTAATTAATAATGCAATTACATTTAAATAGCAAAGCAATATCTCCTCCGTTCCTCAGAGTTATAACTATATAATAAACCTGCAGTCTAAGAGGTCAACCTGGAAGAAGAATTTCCAAAAAGTTATTTTACATAAGTAAGATAAATGACGTACTTCCCAAAATAACCATGTCTTTAATCTGGCTGTCGGTGCTGTAGGAAAATGGTAAATACATTTCCGCCTCTGTCTGTTTGCCTGGGCTGGGAGAAAAGGCATGTAACAGGTGGCTTTCTCATTTTCAGTCTTTTGGGCATTATTTTTCGATCTAGGATCGAGGCATGTTTAGGAACGCGGGAGGGAAAATAAGTACATGCCCCTGAGGACGAGCTCCGAGCTGAGTTGGTGCTTCCATGCGCCATTAAACTCCTGACATGTGTTTATAGTCTGCTGATCCTCTCATTTTAGGTCAAGCGACAAAATGAAACTCCTCCGCTTGTTTTCATTTCGTTCCTTCACCACTATATTCTTTGGAAGATCACTGTTGAAATGCATCCTGATACTGGAAACTGAGGAAAGGCTTCCAGATGGAGATCATTAGTGTTTACACTGTTTAACCTCTTTAAAGGCTTCTTACATTCTAAGCCTTCTTATTCAGTTACTACGTGGACTGGCTGAGATTTCTTATAAAGCAGGTTCTGGCTATTTAGTTTAAAGGACAGAGTTATTCTTGTTATTTTGCTTTACATTTGAATTACACTCTACTGGCCTGTTGGAGTCACCTCTGAATTTCTTCTGTCTGCTTCCAACTCAAAAAATGACAAAAAAACCCACAAAAACTTCATCAAATTCAAGTCATATATATATAAAGTAACTCTTCTTTACAAACAAATGTGGTACTGATTGAAAGCTTAGAATCTGCACTTTCTTTGCTTGTTTCATTGAGCTACAATAATTCTTATAAAATGTGTCCCTCATTACTCTTTGCTCCTTGCCCATCTGCACTGTCTGTTAGTGTTTATTACTGTACAGCTGTAACCTTGGAAAAATGATTGTTTCTGCTGTGCAATCTAAGCTAAGAAAGCAGCTTCTGGAAGACTTTAAGACTCAATTTCATGACTCTCTTTGGATTAAACCAACCAATATGACTTTGATTATTACTTTGCACCTCAAACGTTGCTTCACATTTTCTTAATTTAAAATCCACAGACAGACTCTGTTCATACAAGCAGCTGTCTAACACGATAAGTGTGATGTTGAAAAATGGCAAAATATTTATTTCCTGATTTTCTGATATTACAAGATGTTAGAATTGTGTAAGATTTTGGCTGCAAAAAGTTCGTCTGTGGGACAACAGTTAGTATCAATAATGATAGACAGTGGAGTTGAGAATAAACTTTGAGTTTCATTTTTCTTGTACAGAAAGAAATTACCTTTCTAAACTCATTGAGGACGGTTGCTGGTCAATTTTTTCGTTTGTGAGGGTTGGAAGAAGCATGTCGGCTAGCATTGCACTGGGAATGTGGTGCTATCCACCAAGAGAGACTTCTGGCCATGGACGGTTGTCGCATCATCAGGAATAATAACTCCATTTTCACCAAAACAACACATGTTTGAACACACTTGATGGAATGTATGCTTTTCAAAATCATACGTTTTGATCAAAAGGTTTTCATTTAAATGGCCAAAATTAGTTTTAAGACCAGCATAAACAGTAAAGTTACTCCTGTATGAATCCTAACCATGTAGTCAGTCACTATTGAACCTATTTTTAGCTCTTCTGTTTCATATCAAAACTTTGTATCCTCAAGATAACTGTACAGGGGAAAGAAGAAACATGCTTCTAGCAAGATTTTAGTTCAAGTAATTTTGGACCACTTGGACCGCTCCAAACACACACCTATTCTAAGCCACTTATCCTCCTGGGTCACAGGGGGAGCTAGTGCCTATCCCAGTGGTCATTGGGCAGAAGGCAGGATACAACCTGGACATGCTGCCAGTCCATCACAGGGCAGACAGACATATACATTTACACCTCGGGGCAATTTGGAGTGTTCAGTTGGCCTAATTGCATGTTTTTGGACCATCCATGTAGACCAATGAAGAACTCCACACAGAAAGGACTCTGGTTACCCAGCCAGGAATCAAACCCAAGCCCTTTTTGCTGTGAGGAGACAGTGCTAGTCGCTGCGCCACCGTGCCACCCAAGTTTCTCCATTCATCAGGAAATTTTGACACCATGTAAAGAGCAACTGGCACGATCACATTATGAAAAAAATACAAATGAACAAAAATTGGAGATGTTTTGTTCCGATGCCTGTGCATTGAAGGTTACAGCCCAGAGTCATGATTTCATTTCATTGGACTGTAAACACAAGCCAGCACTAACAGCTCAAGCTAACAAATCTTATCCTGTTATCTATATCGGAGCAGCCAGTCACTTTCTCTCACGTCAGCATGCCGCCACAGCTATACTGTGTAGAATACGCTGGGTCTGCAGTGTGCAGACATAAGTCCTCAGATCTATCTTATCTGCATCTATGCTAAACACACTGTGAGCTTTCCTGTGTCAGTGGGAATCTGCTTTTCATTTTCTCTCTGGCTGTAAGATGCTGCTGTATTCCTCTGCTCTCATCCGGCCTGGGGAAAGCTTCGTAAAGCCAAGCTTTATGATTTTGACTGACAGGTTTAAAGGTTGCTTAGAAGTTCAACATGTTGGGCTGGAGGAAAAGGATGAATGATTAGATCAACACACTTTAATACCTAGTAAACCTTCTGTAGAGAGTTTGCACAGCTGAGGATATACAGTAAGACCGTAATTACTGTTGGCCAGTGCTGGTGAACGTTCTTTTTCTTGTCCTTTGCTTGATTTTTACTCAGTTTTCTCCCCATTCGTAGTGTTTTAGGCGGTTGCTTTGGCAAACTACACACCTGATTGTTTTTTTTGTTTTAAGTAAAGGCTTTAATGGTTAATTTCTTGAAATGTGTGTCAGCTCGTGAAGTTCCCTGAGGTTGTATGGATTTATTTCCGGAACAAATCCTAAATGAAAAAATATTGGATTGCCATAAAGCTTAAACCTATTTTTGTGCAGAAGAAATCCAGAGCATTTAAATGTAAACAGTAATGCAGTCTGTCTGATTCACTGATTTAAAAGAATACACCATCAGCTTAATTGCTGAATCAAATGTAATATGGTTAATAATTGCCCACCAATGTGTTGGCTTCATACATTAAAACCAGGTGCCTGGCTAAGCCATATAGCCACCAATTAGGCTATTTCATGCACTTAACAGACCTGATTATGAATATACTGAAACTAAGACTAGAACATGCAGTAACCAGTCTGTCATCCTTTAAAATGTGCATGTAATTGTTTTATATATGTGCAGTTTATTTTTGCTGTTGAGTAAAATTTGTCACTGACTGTAGACAAGTGAATTGTGGTCTTTTGATAGTGTTGGCCACATTAAATCTTTTATCTTTTATAAACAATTCTATTTTCCTGTATAGTCAACATAAGTAAAAATAATGATTGTAATACATTCACTCAAAAATAATTGAGTTAGTTTGAGTTTGGAATTTGTAGCTTAAATCACTTCAGATTTCTGTAGCAAGTTGTGTGTATTTTCTTCTAGGATTCATTTTGCTGGTCATATATTAGTTTGAATGTTGCACTCCTACATTGTCCCAGTTGTCCGTATGTTCAACAACCTAAAACAAAAGCTAACAAGAAGTTTCTTGGCGGTTTGAAATTTATCCTAAGTCTTCCTTCTTTTTCTCACGCGCTTGTGAAGTCTGTTTTAAATGGAATGTTGCAGCTCGCACTGCAAGTCTGGGCTTATTTAACGCAGTGGATACCAAGCCTAACGTGTCTTTATTGATCATCAGATCAGCATAAACATGTGTTGCCACACAAATGATCAAATTAATAGTAACAAATAGTTACGTGGACAACGGCTGAGCATAGCTATTAGTTGAATAAATATTTTGTGTTATTTCGTACTTTTGATGTCTTCGCTATTCTGAAGCAAGGAAAATAATAAATCTTCAGTAAAGAGGTGTGTCATTTTCACATTTACCACGTCTGTATAACAATATTGTATGTTTGACTTTCCATTAGCTGTTTTTTGCTGTTCAGGTTGTTTTGAGGTTCTTACCTTGTCTCCTGGTTGAGGCCTCATGATGGACACTCGGTCATAGCCCTTCTTCAGCAGCACCCACAGCGCATCCAGCTTACCCTGAAATATCCCAACACCGCGCAGACACGTCAGATCAGAATGCTTTGAGATTTTTAGCATTATAAATGCAATTACACACATATAACTGCATTTATAAAGCAAAGGTTCAGCCAAAAATCTAATTAAAATCTAGTTTTCCCATCACCTTAAATGTAGGCAGACAGCCAAGACATGTTTGGTGTTTGAAGTTTTCTCTTTAGTTTTATCATGTTTCATAATGTTACACACATTATCCACAATTTAAGGGATTCATATCTTCTGCTGCTGTTTTTAGCTAATTCAGTCCGTTTTCAGTGTCTGAATCTACATAAGCAAGTGTATATGTGATAACTATTGAAGTCTGAAGCAAGTATGTGAAGTTTGCACAATGCTAAGTGATAAATGTAAGTTTCCATTACTTGTTAGCTACATTTGCCTCGTAGCTTCAGTGCAAAACTAAAGAAGCAAACTTCAAACACCAAATATGTCTTAGCTGACGGACTACATTTGGGTTAAAGGGAGAATTGTGTAAAGTCGATTTTATGGCTAATGCATCACTTTAACCATTGAAAGGGAAGCCAAAGTCTAGTCTGCAATATCTCCCAGAGGCCAGCATCCTTCTTTGGGTACTAATTCTTCAGCTGTGCTCACCTCTGACCTTCCCCTTGAGCAAACTGGCAGAGACTCAGAGCCATATTCGAGCTCAGTCATGGCTTGGCTATTGGTTTGGTGATCATTAGCGTGTAAGATGCATGGTGTTCAGCTTTCTATGAGTTACAAGCCAGTTTATTAACAAACACAATGGACAGGAATGCAGTTAGAGAGTACTATAGACGTTTTTAATATGTGAATGGAAACTGATAGGAGTGGAATGAAAACTAGGAGAAAGTAAGGAGAAGATAAAACATGCTAGAAAAAGAAAGTGCCAGAAATAAATAGCATAAATGGGAATATGATATAGTTATCACCGGTTAGTAACCCTTATAGCTATACTGCAAGACTAAAGAAGCAAAGTTTGCACACCAAACATGCAGAACATAATGTAGGGGTAAAATGAAGAGAGGTTTTTGTGTAATAAAAGCACTGGCTCTGCCACCTCAGTCTCCTGGAGGTTAGAACTGTGTATCTGCTCTCCATTACAGACCCCCACCAGTTGGCAGCATGCATATGGAACTCCACACCCAGGGCTACCTCACTTAACTTGGTTCTCCAATGCCATATGTACAGCTTAGTTCATGAGCCAGAAAGCTGGAGGAACTGGTTCAGCTATGATGAAGTGCGGGATAGGGAAAATACTTAGGACATATGGCTGTCAGCTGAGCTGCTCACTAGAAGACCCATACCATTATACAATTACTTGTAGGCATCACATATTGGCTGACCACAATAGTGAGATGCCCACGTACACCAACTGCCCTAGATCAGATATCATTTACATAATATTTACACTTGATGCCGTGACCCGTGTGTATAGTTTGTATGATGTGTTGACACATTTTGTAAACACTCACAGGATCGAGAGAGGAGTGTCATCTTCAACACAAATCATATCTGAAAAATGCCCTTTAGAATGAGAGTGGATTGTTCAACCACTTGGGAAAACCTTGGAAATTCCTGGTATGCCGTAATTATCTAAAGAGACAGCAGTAGCAGATATTTTGAAGTCTGGACAATTTTCATAGATAACAAAATGTCAGTCAGTGTCAGAAACTACATAAGCAAGGCTATTTGAGATTGAACAACACAGTTTGTGGAAAGTGTGTGATGGTTTAGGCCTGCATTGCTCTGTTAAGTGTCAGCAACTGTAGTCTTGTATTTCCAGTAGAAAAGTAAGAAGTGGTCTTAGGACGTCAGAGTTGGTATAGTGTAGTGGGTAACATCTCTACCTTCTACACTGTAGCGTGGGGTTCAATGTATTGCCTGGGCAAGTACCATACACTAAAACAATAAGAGTCCTTGGGCAATACTCTTAAAACTACCTTTACCTACCTGTGTAAAATTATCAAAATCATAAGTCACTCAAGCGTCTGCTAAATACCATAAATGTAGATTTGTTTGTTTTGTTTAAACTATTTCTTTAAACTCCATCCCATGTTCAATATAGGTGTTCAGTTGGACCACAGTAAATCCTTGGCTAGGGTGCTACTGGTTGCCATCCTCACCTTAATTGGCGAGTACCACTTGCGAGAACCTTGGGGTTTCCGCATGCCGTTGTTGAGAATCCGGGCTGGTGGATCTTCAAACTCTTGTTCTGGCATCTTTACTCTGGCGTTCTTTGCCTTCTCAAGCTTAGCACCCTCTTCAGTCGATCCTTTCTCACCCCAGCGTACCTGAAGTTAGGGACCAAGATGAAGATAATGCATTTCTTTACACTCACCCTCGTTCTTTTTTACTGCTGGTTTACCAGAAATGTTTGGGGTAAAGCTTTTCCTTGTCATTCAATTTCTGGAACAAACCAAACGTAACAGCTTTAAGAAGCTTTTGCTTCTTGGGAAAGGTTTTTTTTTAAGTCTAGAAAGTTTGACGGAACTAAGACGATTTTGGAGAATCAGCGCAGCATTTACTATAAATTTGGTTGTTTGCCATCTTTGTAAACATGGATATTCTTGCTACATAGCAAGTTTTTATGGGTTGTGGCTTATTTGTGAAAAGGCAGCTGTATATCACAGACAGATTTATTGAGGTATTTTGTCCTTATGGTATATTAAGTGGAGTTTTTATATCTGTAGTTTAGTTGAGGGTTACATTTAAGTGCTATTCTGGCCTTGTGGTTTTTCATCAGAGCTGATGTGGAATACAGTCTCTTGATTCTTGGTAGTTGAGTTTAGTTATATTTAACAGTAGATGTGTAAACATGTGAATGATAAAATACTGATCCATTTAAAAGTGGTCCGTATTTCACACACATAAAGGGAATGTCCTTCTGCTATATAAAATAGTGAACACTTCAGAAAACAATACTCTGGCAAAAATGGAATTTTTTTTGCTCATGTAGTCGATCAGCCAGGACTTGTTTGGTCCAATGTTTGCATTTTTCAAAATAGACTTTATACAACACACAGTCATCCGGAAAATGAACAGTGTGTGTAATGATTTAGGCATGCAGTTTGCATTAAAAGTGGTGGATATAAAATTCCATTGCTTGTTAGTTACATGGGCCTTGTGCAAATGTAAAGAAGCAAACTTCAGACACCACACATCTCGGCTAAGTGACTACATTTGGGTTAAGGGGAAAATTGTGTATATTTCATTTTTCACAAAATTGTTCATGGACATTGAATACAGAAACAGTATGACTGTGTAATGGCAGGACAGAGTACCAGATGCTTGCGGATGAAAGGGAGTTTAATCACCAGATATTGAGAGGATCCAAAAAGGGGCAAAACGCAAATCAAAGTCAGAGTCCAATCCAAATAGGTCATACACAGATCAGTCCAAACAAGCAACAGTACAAGAGTCGAAAACGAGATAAACGTGGCAAAGGGTCAAAACACAGGAAATGCAAACAAGACAGAATGTAAACACTCAGTGATCGCATAGCAGTACCTCGCAATGTGTTAATCTGAAGCCAGGGCTTAAATACTCTAAACAGACTAATGTGTGCAGGTGTAGTGAGTCAGTAATCTGGGGACTGAGATTGCTGATAGGACCGTTGGGAAAACGCGTGATCTTCCATGGATTCTTGCGAGATTGAGTTCTCTAAGATGGAGTCCGAAGGCACATGATCCGCCATGTGATCTCACAGGGCGTTCTAGGAGACGAAGTCCATTTCTTCGTCTGAGACGGCCGAATGCGTGACAGACTGATGTAACAGACAACCTTTTGGACACTTCCCCCAGCTTCTGTGCATATTGTGTGTATATTACAGTGCAGGTCCACTTCACAGCATTAAAATGTCATAGAGACTTACCTCCATCCTTTTAATGCCACCAACACCTCGCCCTCCATAGTAGGAAGCATCCACTGTAGGCCACTTCTTCTTTGGAACTCCATCTTCCTCCTCATCCTGATAAAGAAATGAAAGTGTGAGAGTAATCACTGGAAATACAAGCTATTCATTGTCTGTGCATAACCATGCAAGAACAGTGAAACTTTTCAACCAGGTTTTTATGGTGCTCAGAGCATGTTTTTGGCCCAGTCTTCCAGATGGCCCAGTGCATTGCCAAAATGAGGTGTGTCTCTTTCTTCTTGACATTTTCATTTTTGGGCCTCTTCAGAGACCAGAGCCACGCAGCCTTTTGCTGTCCCTCCTTCACTCACCCTGAACCAGTAAACTTAGTCCGACATGACTCGCCCAAGTCATTACTTCATTTTTTCCAGCTCTAGAGTTTAACAGACTTAACTCTGCCCTCCGTCCTTCAGACGAAATTGCTGCCTCTTCTTTTTGCTTTAAACTTGCTGTTGGCCCATCAGCTCCACCTGACCACCCACTTGTACATCATTAACTCTTCTTTAAAGGAGAAACACACTCAGATCTGTTTCATCTTTCCTGAAAGCCGAGCGTCTGTTACACAATTCAGTGACCTGAGAATTGCTCAGCCAGTTTGCATTGTATTCTGTGTAGTTACTCAATTTAAGATAGACTTGGATTTTAAGGGGTTGGATTTTAAGTTGCTTGTAGACAACATTTGTAGTTTTTCTCTTAGCCCAAATATAGTCGGATCAGCCAAGATGTGTTGCCTGAAGTTCACTTTTGCCCTGGAGCTATGAGGCCAGTGTACCTCACACATAAATAAATCTTAGTCTTTTTATATATCGCTGCTGTCCAAAGAAAAAGAAGTGTCTTCAAAATGATAAGAGGGCAAAAACTGTGTTCACTTTTAATGTAAGTCAATGTAAAGTTATCCCAAGTCATTTTAGAGCATTGCTATTGGTCCATCATCATGAAATTTTCACACATTGTTTGTTTTCGGCAAAGGATGGACATATAAATCATCACAAACTTGTTTTACAAATTGGATTGTGTATCTTTTAATAAATTGCTTATGTGGTTTCTGACATTGCATGAATATGTTTAGATGCTTTTGTCTATTTTATGTTTGTCGTACAGCGTCAGAAAACCACACAAGCAAGTCTATTTGAGATTACTTAACAACTCGAAATAGTTTGCGGGAAGTGTGTCTTGGCAGACTGACTGCATTTGGGGTAAGGCAAATTTTTGCTGATCTATTCCTCCAAAACCATCTTGGAATATAGTAACAGCAGACTTTCCAATAGGTCCTCCAGTATTACATCTGGAGCAAAGCCAGACCGATCTGTCATGACCCAGTAGAGCTAAGACTAGTAAAGGATGGGTTGTAATGGGTTCTGAGGATATGTTGTATAGAACTAAGCTCCCTAAAGCTCCTATGTAACTGATGAAGCATTTTGCAGCTTTCAAAGGTTAATGTAGCTGAAAGTTCAAAAGTTAAAGGGTGCTTAAGATATCCTGGGGGGCGCTGAGTTTACTACAGGCTATGGATAGACCAGCCTTTTTATAAAATGTCTTTAAAGTCCTCAGTTCCATTCAGCATTTAGGGAGTCCTGTTTTACTGTGGAAAGAGACTCCTCTTGTCTGTCCTTGTGTGTCCAACTAGTAAACCATGTATAATGAATAGCAAAAAGTATGACATCATCTTCAAAAGATTGTATTTAGGCCTTAGTTCACTTTGTAAGCATACAATCTATAACAGATTTGCAGAAGTAACAATAAACGCATGATCTAATGAAGGGCTAAAAACTCTGAGGCCGTGATTCAGTTTGTTTCCCTGTAATTACATATAAATCTCATTTTTCTCTTTCCCCAGAGATGATGGCATATGAAAATGGTTCACTAATGTCATTTATTTCCAGTGAACTGTGGAGCACATATAAATTTTGTACAGAGATGCTGAAAACTTAAGTGGGACCCTGTTGCAACGAAAACAAATCACTTGCCCCAGTAGAGCAAAACAATCACTTATTATTTGGTTAATATGCATTTAAAAACTGAAATATGGCCCTTGCTGACACAATCAGGCGTGCGCCTTCAGATCTGTGTTTATTGAAAGCAGCATTCATATATTTCGCAAATTGACTGGTCTGTAATTGTAAACAGGCGATAAACTGGTGCGCAACGATGTAAAAGTGCTGTGCTGTTCAGAAAAGCTTCCAAATGTCCACTGTTTCGCGTAGTCCTCCCTAGTCACTTTTACATGCAGCCTAATCATCTGTTAATAATCCAACTAATGGCTCGATTGAAATAGAAATACGTTCATGTAAACACTTCAGTCGTAATAGTTTAGTCTGATTGAGGCCATTCGGAATACAATTTCTGTTCAAATGAATGAGGTGGGTAATCCTGTGAATAATCCATGTATCCATGTATCCGATTACACTCCCAGTCGGAAAGTACGTTCTGAGCACGTGCGTCGCGTCATCGTGAACGTTTATAATGGTCATCATGGCGGAGCAGAAACTGGTTTGCAGAGGAGACGAAGTTTATGCTCTGACCTGTAAAAGACGGCGGTGGGACGGACCTCCAGCTTATGTGTCTCAGAACACGACGTCTTCCTCTCGGCCTTCTTTAATAAGGACATGTGAAGGACGTTTTTCTGTCTGACATCATTTTAACGCAATTAAAAACACAATCGCGCCAACTGGAAACTCATCTCACTCTGACTGGACTTGTTCGATGTTTAATCTAAGCGGGACTCCACGCATGTTTGTCAGTTTGGATCGGATTACTTGTAGTGAGCGTGTAAATGAAGATTTCCATCGGATTGTTGAGAAGAGACACCTCCGTCTGAATCTGTAATCGGAATGTATTCAGCTGGATTGGCAGAAATCTTTGCATGTAAACACAGACACTGAATAACGTTACTGTAATGTGACAAAAGAGGAATTAGCGAAGTGTTTCCAAATGTCTACAGAGCTTTGCTTCTTTAACCTCCAGCAAAGAGCGGGTACAAAAACATATCTTAATATTTTGATGCATGATTTGCATCACAACTGCAGTGACTTTTCTTCCATGCTTTTCAAACTGCACTGCATTTAATCCAGTTAAACAGGACTTCTTTTGATCTCTTGTAGCGAAACATAATTAGTCAGTGTTCTGTAAGCTCTTAAAAGCATATTGTGACAATTTATCACAATAAGAATGAAATATCGTCATATTACTCAGCCCTGCCTCCAGCAGCAAAACGTTTCAGACATTTGGGAAGGTTTTGCTACTGGGGGTATAACAGTGAGGAGCGAACTGAGTTGGAAACAGCATTGTGCAATAATACAACGTGGTCATGGATTCCAGCAGCATTCAGTCGTATTCTAAAGGTTTCCATTCATTGTTTTAACAGAAACTGGACCTGCAGTGCGTTTCAAGCTCACTGCTATTTCAATTCACAGTAAACTGTATCAAATTTCCCCAGAATTGACGTGCCAAGTGAGGCAAGTGTTTTTGGATTTAATAATTGAGATGTTTTTGTGTCCAATTAAGTGTGACCGTCTCTCTCTCTCGCTCTCGCTCTCAGGATTAGCTTATGTGGAAAATATTTGTATTCTCTGGTTGTGTGGCCTTGCAAAAGCAAAATTGGACCCTTTTTTTCCCTCAACATCTGTTCCAAGTTTTAAATTTCAGAGCTTACGTCAACACTTTATTTACTGGCATAGGACTCCTTTAACTGTGTTAAATGCTACATGAACACTTTTTGTAGTTTTTGTAATCTTGAAAGCTTTTTCTTCTTGGGATCTACTTTGGAGGTTCTGTTATGATAGTGGGCGATATGACAAAAATACACCATCACAATGCTGATGACGCATGACGTATGGCAAAATATTTAGTTTTGTGAAACAAAGACAAAAAGCACCAGTAAAATAGTAGCACCACATTAACAGTGAGGCAAGAAAACGTACAATAAGATTGTATAGAGAGCTCACGTCCAACTACCTGTTTTTTTTTCTCATGCACTTTAATTTTCCACACTGATTCTATATATTCCCCGGCCGGGCTACCGGGGTCCTCTCTGTGTGGAGTTTGCATGTTCTCCCCGTGTCTGTGTGGGTTTCCTCCGGGTTCTCCGGTTTCCTCCCACAGTCCCAAGACATGCAGTCAGGCCAATTGGATATGCTAAATTGCCCCTAGGTGTGAGTGACTGTCTGTGTCTGTCTGTCTGCCCTGCGATGGACTGGCGGCCCGTCCAGGGTGTATCCTGCCTTCCGCCCGAAGTCTGCTGGGATAGGCTCCAGCACCCCCCCGCGACCCTGACGGAGAAGCGGCTTAGAAAATGGATGGATGGCTGGATGGATGGATGGATGATTCTATATAGTAATAAAGTGCATGCAGGAAAAAATGATTTATTTTGTATGATTGTGTTTATTGTGTATGATTTATTTTATTGCGGTGTATTGTAGGAGATTTATGTTTTGTGTTTTGTTACATAATGTTTTCCTGTTAAAAACAAACATATGAGTCTGATTTGTCCCAAAAAAAAAAAAATAGAGGAAGAGAAAACAGTCTTACCGAACTTTCCTCCTCCGGTGGTGGCGGGGGCTCATGGATGATCTAGAGAGAGAGACAGAAAATGGAAGGAACAGGTGAGAATTAATGGCCTCATGTGAGTCCTCTAATGCTGGTATGGCATGCCACATGCTCTCCAGAGCCCAAACACTTTTTTCTCCCCTCTTTCACCAACATGTCAAAGGCCCAAGTAATGCATTCAATGTGTGCCAGAAAGGCAGATTACACAGAAACACATGGTCAGAAAAATTGCTTTCATCCCTTCTTCCTTTTTTTTTTTGCACACTATTTACAAGCACGCTAAAATGACCTAGAAATCTGCTTGCCAGATCTGCTAAACCTGGAAAGTGGGCTGCTGGAGAAGGATGGGGGGGGGTGAGGAGGAAGTGATTACACTTCTCTGCACGCAAGCACCTCGTGAGGACTCACATGCCTCCTGTCCATCCGCTTTGTTTTTGTTTTTTGGTTTTTGGCGCGCTGGAAAGTTTCTGAGAATGACGTGTGAGGGGCCGTTCAGAGAAACGGAGAAAAACTCAAAAACATGTCACAGTGATATAGACTCTGTCTCTCTCTCTCTCTGTGTCTCTCTCTCTCTCTCTCTCTCTCTCTCTCTCTCTCTCTCTGTCTCTGTCTCTGTCTCTCTCTCTGTCTCTCTCTCTCTCTCTCTGTCTCTCTGTCTCTCTCTCTCTGTCTCTCCCTCTCTCTCTCTCTCTCTCTCTCTCTGTCTCTCTGTCTCTCTCTCTCTCTCTCTCTCTCTCTCTCTCTCTCTGTCTCTCTGTCTCTCTCTCTCTCTCTCTCTCTCTGTCTCTCTGTCTCTCTCTCTGTCTCTCTCTCTCTGTCTCTCTGTCTCTCTCTCTGTCTCTCTCTCTCTGTCTCTCTGTCTCTCTCTCTCTGTCTCTCTGTCTCTCTCTCTCTCTGTCTCTCTGTCTCTCTCTTTCTCTCTCTCGGCCAACAAAAGCTATATGTCTAATAATAAGCTGTAGGGTTTTTCAGGGCTCAGAGGTTCAGTGATTCAAGGGGCCTGTGCTGTCAGTGCTCTGCAATAGTGTCATTTATTATAGAAATTCAAACTGGAACACAGAAAAGTCGGGGTGGGGGGGGGGTTCACAGTGATCAGTGAACAATCCAGGCATATTATTTGATCACTGCTGTCAATAAAATGTTAACTTTACAGGAGAAGCAAAAAATATACTTTACTTTCAATGTAAGTCAAAAGAACCTGAATTTTTTCAAAGTTTTTTTTGGTCCATTCGTCATGAAATTTACACACACAGGGCAACAGGCATTTTCAAACTATGTCAAAAACTGAAAAATTGGCTCCAGAGTGGCGCAACCATCTACACGCTACACTTGAGATTGCAAGTTCCATCCCTGTCCAATGACGTTGCATGAGCGGCAGTTTGAAAAGATGCTGTGACGCTTCACAGGTCTCGGAGGAAGCCTGCGTTACCCTTCACCCTGTTAGTCTTGATAGCATCGTGTGACTGGGGGAGGCCTAACTAGCAAGTGGAATTGGAGACAACTAAATTGGGGAGAACAACACTTAAACTTTTCTTGATGTCCTTTTTGGTTCAATTCTGCAACGATTTAATGTAATGTAAGGTTCTTGGAGCAGATTCCCACAATAAGATATGCAACATAAAGTGAGAGGCATTTTTCTATTGAAATGTGACAAACATCTGACTTCGTTCAGAAAAGCGGGCTATGGAGGGGCTCCCAAGCGGTGAAAGTGTCTAAGCGTTGACAGTAAAGTCCAAGAGAACACAACTGGCCTCACCAGTTTATGTAACAGAACTGGCATTTAGCATTCTCCTTCAAGCCTGCTCAGGCTGTCCACTGACGTATTAGCGGTTTGAAATGCAGTGGCTGGAAGCTTGGAGGAAGCTTGTGTTTGCCTTTACCTTTCTAAGCACTGGTGGAATTGTGTGATAGGGTCGGAATTCAATACAACTAAATTGCGGAGAGAATGGAAAAAAATTCCCCCAAAAAAGAAAATTAAGAAAGTTAAGTGAAACGCCACATACACACTAGTGAGCACACACACTTAGGGGGCAGTGAGCACACTTGCCTGGAGCGGTGGGCAGCCCTATCCACAGCACCCAGGGAGCAGTTGGGGGATAGGTGCTTTGCTCAAGGGCACCTCAGTCATGTATTGTCAGCTCTGGTGATCAAACCAGTGACCTTGTTTTCACAAGGCTGGTTCCCTAACCTACAGCCCATGACTGCACAAAAGCAGGTCTTTAGACATTCAGCTAAATGTCTTTAGTGTGATTTTGACTGTTTGTATGTACCTATTTGTGGCGTATTGGTACACCCTAAAGCCCAGTATTACCATGAAAGGGTCAAACTAAAGCAAGTCAAACAGAAGTCTGTGACAACAATTAATGAATTATTTTATATCTTTTATATCTATGTTGCATACATATGCACTGTGTGCATTCGTTGGTGGTAATTGATTTAGTGGTGGTGTTTTAGGCTGGGGGGCTGATGCCTGACCACACCTATGTGGTAAAACTGATACTAGGTTGAAATGAATAATATAAGTTGTAGTCAGCTAGATCTGGTTTCTCTGGTTATGCTCAGACAACTGAAGCACTAAATCAAGAATATCATTTAATTGAGTGCAGACCAACATACTGCCTTGCAGTTCCTCCCACACATTCTGATTGGATTTGCACGTTCGAGATCTTTTTGCTGAAAAACACTGCAAAGTGCAAATAAAATTAGTGCATGAAAGATCCATGCAGACTGTTGGATTCAGTAATAACGTTCTGTAAGGTTCTGTTAGGTATCTGAGCCAACCAGGGACTTGCCGGTCAAATAAATATGCGTGAATGTGAAGCTGGACTCTTTCTTCCAGTCAGTCCAAATGCTAAAACATGCTAAAACAGAACGCTTTCCCATAGTAACCGTAAGCAGCTTTCCCAAACAGAAATCCTGTGCTATCCAGCCTCAGTGAAACTGATGGGGAGAATTCTAGCAGTGGAAAAACAGAGCTACCTTGTTAAAATAGACAAGTCTTTTTCCACTTTCAGTTTCAGTGCTTGTAAAAACATTCATTTTAAAAGGAAATCTGTTTGCCCCAAAGAGTTGAATGGGACCCAAGTTCGGGTAAACTTTTATACAACCTCTGAGTCACGAAGTGAGCTTAGGAAAGGCTACTCTGATTAAGTAGGGTGAGCTTGTGCAAATGCAGCGTGGAGACGGCCGACACTGTTCTCCACAGAATCTGATCACCGTGGAACATGGAATGTGTTTTGCTGGTTTGGAAACAGCTTTGGCAAGTGGATATCTGGCTTATTGCCTCCTTGGCCTTGTGTGAACTTTACTCCACTCTTACCCCAGTACTAATTTCCAGGCTGTTCTAATATGGGTGGGAACAATTTCTATCCTCATCTTATCTTTCCAGACACACATTCCAGTCTTGTATAATCCCTCAAGTGTGACCTCACTCAGAGCTGTTGGATGGCTGAATTTGATGAAGATCCAGAGTAAGAGCTCAAGGTAGTGGATCTACTGGAACTAGTGGGTCTCATTCCACAAGTACCCACAAAGAATACAGCCCTTTCCTTAGCTATTCAGAATCTTCTTCTTCTTCTTTCGGCTGCTCCCTTTAGGGGTGGCCACAGCGGATCATCTGCCTCCATCTTGCCCTATCCCCTGCCTCCTCTACTTTTACACCAACCATCTCCATGTCCACCTTCACTACATCCATAAACCTTCTCTGAGGTCTACCTGTTCTCCTTCTGCCCAGCAGCTCCATCTCTAACATTCTTTGACCATCCTTAGCTATTCAGAATAAGTTTATTTATTTTGGCCGCTCATCCTTTTGATGGTCCATGCTCAGTTTGTTTTTAATTGGCATTGAACTAACAAATTCAAATGAACCTGTACCTTATCAGTCACTCATCCAAACCTTATTAAAAATCCTAGTTCACCACAGTTTATTAGCAATTCGCGCATTTGCAAATAAGCTAGGGAATCAACATGAAGTGGGACAGTTTTTCTTGTTTTGTTCCTGCCAGTGACTAATTTACAAGCCTTTTCAGTTGCACAATTCCCTCTGGACCGTGTGCACAGAGGAGACATCAGAAGGTAGACGTTTTGTTTTCTTTGTGCTTCTGAATTGCAAAATCAGATCCCCGTTCTCTTCTCACTTTGAGCACCTTGAAAAGTCAAAGGTGCTAAGGGGTTCAACGGTCACTCTCAGGAGCAGTAAATTTACATACTAGCCCCTGCATGGGACTAACAGACTCTTTAGGGTTTTAACAACCTGCTAAATGGCAAATAGGGGTGAAACTCAGTCCCATATGACTTCAACAGGCTGCATGCAACCCATAAGAGCTCTGGCTACGGGCAGTCGACCTTTTGCCATGATAAGACAAAACAAACATGGAATAAATCAGAGAAGCATCTGGGAGCTGAGATGATTCAAATCCAATATATGCACATGACCAGCTGACCTCCTTTGAATGCTGAGGCATGCCTTTCCTCATAGGACATCTCCTGTGTTTATTATGCCTAAAGTATGTTTTCCTTAAAAGATAACTCTGAGATGATCCAGATTCTGGGGCTGCTTTACAACATCTACACCTATGAACTATGTATTTTCTAACGAATTTAGGCAAAACTGTTTCTGCAACCAACATATTGTTGTTGTGATTTAGACTTTTGCCTATGATCAGAGAATCTGGTAGGGTTTGTCACTTATTGTGGCCAAGAACGGACTACTTAGTCAGGAACAGGCCACTAACAGCATGAAATGACCAACCATTGACCATTGTTTTTCTGCAGAGGTGTCAAACTCAGCCACTAAAAGGGCCATATTTAAAAGTCTCAACAAATTTGTGGGCCAGAGATCATTTATATGTTGATATGCCAAAACGTTAACAGCAAAATATAGCCACTTGTAATAAACCTTCAAATATTACATGTAAATTCTTGAAGCATTTAGGCTACAATATATGCAGATACCCATTAAATCTCTTTAAATGTCCCCAGGATGCAGGTGTTGTATTCCTACCTGTGTCCCTCTAGACACCTGGTATTTTTTCATTCACTGAGCTGAGCTGCTGAGTGTTTATGTTGGTTGAAAGGCAGCTGAAACATAGCTAGTGTGTTTGGTGATATGACATGTTAAATCGAGTAGAAAACTGCTGTACCATAGATGTTGGAAAGGGTGTCATGTTGCAGTGCATGCTGGGGATTGTAGTGTGGCTTATTATGAAACGGACTAATATGAACTGAAAATCAAAATAATTTCGAGGGCTGAATTGGATTGTGCAGGTGATGATCAAAATGAAACAAAACCACAATGAAAAGGAGACCTGCATGAAGCAAAGTGGCAAACATGCAATATCTCATTTGCAAGCTACTCAATGCTTAAAAGAAAGCAGCTGAATAACTTTTAAATATGTAATGCTGTGAAAAAAACAACAAGCTTGGTGACTATATTCTGTTCTGAAAGGCTCATTGCTATCATGTTGCAGCAGACATATAAAAACTATGGCACAGAAGTGTACACATTAAAGAGCTTTTAGCCAGTCAGTGTATAAATGATAACATTCTTATAGCTGTGGCCATCTTGGCATACAGTAAATATTAGTTGGTCCAGTTTGAAAAGTGCAGGCCATCTTTGGCAAATGAGATGAAGACAGCTCTGATCAATGCAAGATTGATTTTAAATGAGTCTGGCGTTCTGAATAACATTTTCAGTTCAGATTCTTGTGTGTGTCCGAGACTTAGTTAAGTGTTGGGGAGCTGAGCCTATTTTCTAACCTCTCCCCACTATATTTTAAGCTTTCTTAGGTCTGTTTTTCAGGATGGGACATTGGTAATAATGTTTAAAAATGATTTGAAATGTTTAAAAGACTATTGCCTGTTGATAAATATTCAAGGTTCAACTCTGAGGTAGGTAATATGCATTCCATGCACGGTAGGCCTCAACAACTGAGATAAAAATGCACTTTGACATATTGAGATTAAATGCTGTTAATGCAGATTTATTAGACAGTCATCTTAACAGACCTCATTCCAGACATCAATAAGTCAGAGTCAATATATCTGTGGTTAAATTGTGTGTAGTGGAGTAATTTCCTGAACTCCAGCTAATAACCTTTACACCAAAACAGCTTGCTACTTTGAGTGATCCTTGGTGCGTTAAATTAAATGACAGTCTAGATAATTGGATATTACAACGGCTATGACATGTAAATTGCCTTTCCACAATGTTCAGTCTCCCTGTGTTAGCATTTCAACACCAAGACTGCATTTGGAGAATGGTCTTACCACTGTGCAGCACAGAGGCCAGAACCACCACAGAAGGGCCAACATCAACAGGAGCATCAGAATTAGCAGAGCTATGGCCAGGATAGTACCATCTGACTGTAAAGACAAATGACAGATGACTGTTGAAAAACAGAGTTGCAGTAAACAATATGTAGCTGCTGTAACAAAACCTTGCATGTCCAAAATGGAAATTTTTAGAATTCCAAGCTTTTTACCAATTTGAAATGGCCAATTCATCATGAACAGGGATTATTACTGTTTTGGCCAGAATAAAATAATATAAAGATTCATCTGAAGAGCTTGCTAGCTTTGAAATAACAGATGATTCGTAATGGCTGGAGGGGATGGTGGTTCAACCAGGGGCCAAGTAGAACTGCAAGGAGTCACAACAGTAGAGTACAATGCCATGTGCTTGTGGGGAACCCATCTCAAACTGGCAGGTAAGAAACTATTGTGTTTCTCCAAAGATCTATAACTGGCACTAATTTATAAGTTTTAAAAATACCAGCGGTCCATTTATCTGTTTATTTGCTTTCTTCAGGCTTGGAAGCTCAACAGATCAAGATCTCCTCTTAGGCATGCAGTGAGGACATTGCCAAACTGTTGTAAATGTCAAAACAAATTGTAAATGTCATTTTGTTGACAAGATGGTTTCATTGCCACATTCTTTCAAAAAAAACGGCACATTTGGAAAAGTACTTACACAGCCCACGGTGGTGATGGTCACAGAGCTGGAGATGAAACTAAGGCCTTCATTCATGCTCACGTAAAGGGAAGCCGCCCTACGGCAAAACATTAACATGATGGTAAACTGATGATATCACCTCTATCTTATTCTTTGAAAAATAAAGGTTCTTCCAAATGGTTTGGATGTCAGATTCTAGAAAAAACACTGACTTTTATATAATTTTATATAAAACTGACTTGTATAGAAGTTAAAAAACGGTTCTTCACACCCCCAAAAGTGGTTCTTTTAGGGCACATCAACACAGAATCCTTACTGAGCAATGCAACTTACGTTCCCTCTTCTCGAAGTACTGGTGCAGGACATAGCAGGTATGTGTCCTCCACTACCAATGGCTTCACCACTGGAAAAACACAGTAGAGGAGATGGTATATGCTTAGAGCTCCAACCTAATAAGACCTTTTATACAAAGCAAAGAGCTCACTTCAAAGCATTGGACTTGATGAGACTGATTCCATGATAAAACCAAGATCTAAGAAGCTGGTTGCCCAAAAATGGCGGCTGCTGCTGTTGTTATTGTTCTTGAAAAGGAAATAGATATTCCACTTAACATCCATGATGGAAAACTGATTCCTTCACTTTCATAGCCCAAGGCTTGACTGTTTGCTCTGGCCAGAGTGTAACATACCACAGCTCTGAGGAAACCGACACATTGCCTGCCTGCATCTCTAAAACATCAGCCTGGATGAGGAGGTCCAGGGCGGAGAGGAGAGTTGGAACTATAAGGCATTAGGAGACTCCATGCCCAAGAGAGCCGAATGATCGCTTGGGCCAAGACAAACCCACTGACATATCAGATTCTAGAATTTATCACATCTCGACCGGATCAGAATGGAGATGGTGGTGGATCTGGGTGTGAGGAGCAGCTCCCAAAGGGCAGTCTTGTGCAAATGATAGTCTGTTTTTTCCTTTATCCATTGGAATAGGATCAAGCTAAGACCCTAGAGAGGTCATCCTGCTATTGAAGCGGTGCCAGAAGAATCAGCATACTGCCTTGTAGTAGGTCTGTGTGTTTCACTGGATTGTTTACCCATAGCATGGGACAGAATGGCCTGTTTTTCTCTTAACTAAAGACATGTGCTTTGGGTTTAGTGCTTGGTAAATAGATTACTCACAATCACTGACAATGCAAGTTTTATCACAGTTGTCTGAGTGGGTGTCTGAGGTTATTAGTGTGTGAAATTATGTAAGCTGTTGTTATTTGTGGAACATAAAGTTTTTATGTGAGCTGCATTCCGCAGTATACTGTAATTCAGTGCCACCACATTCATCTCAGTTTTACTGAGCTTCACTTCTCTCACAAACTGATATATACAACAACAGAGCTATTGGTGCTAAGATTGCCAGTAAAGCTGGCAGTACACGTTGTATAATTCGGTGCGCACCAAATTGATGGTCATTGACAGTTTTACCGAGCCTCACTATTCTTTTCACAAACTAACCTATACAATAACAGAACTATTGGTGCCATATTGCAAAGTTGGCAGTACAAAAACAACATTTTGAGGTAAACTACATCTTTTTGGCCTGAACGACTTTGTACGGTGTTCATCGCTTCCTGAACAGAACTCCTGATTACCATGGTAATCTGGTTTGCTGCCACAAAGCAGGTTTACCACCTCTCCTGGATTGTCCAGGATTTTGGTTATTTTCATTCCTGGACACAACCAGGATCCAGGAAGCCAAGTCAAACCATCTGCATGAATGGATTGTGTCAGGTTATCCTCTATGTGGGGAAATTTGTTGTGGAAAAGTGCACTACTGGTGACATTTTTAGACACTAAGCAGCACTTCAACTGAGAAGATGACATTCTGTTGCTGATCTGACATCTGTATCCGCTGAATTTCGTAAAAATGCAAGTCACTGATTGAGTGTCCAGGAATTTTACAGGGCTAAGGTGGCAGCTGTACTTCTGGCAGTGCAGAGACTCACATAGAATTCTTGTTAAGTTTACCTGTGGTAGCGTGTTCAGGGTTAGTTGGGTGTTTCATCATTTGAGGTGGACTTCCAACTTACATCTGTCACTAAGAGAGGGTGGTATGTGGTAATATCCAGTTAGCATTTATGTGCTAGATAACTTTGCTTTTCATTTGGCTGATTAACACCTACAGCAACATGGTTCCTTTTCATTGAGGCCCTTTAATCCTAAAAGTTGCGGCTATTAAGATTGGCGGGAGAAGGCAAGGACCAAATCTGCAGATACTGCCGGAGGTAGGGATACTATGGGTCTCAGCTAGTCAAGTATGGCCTACTTTGTTTGGAACTACATAGGATGTGCATGAGTGTCATTATCTTTTATTTGCAAAGACCCCCTTCAGTGTTTACAGTGATAAAGTGTAAACAACCAATCTGCCCCTGTACAAAGTAAGTTCTCTGTGGTTCTGAGAACAGGTTTGGAGGATGGGAAAGCAGGGGCGGTCTGGCTAGAGGGTGACTGGAAGGAGGCTGAGAAAAGGCATTTCCTTGTTTTTTTTTCTGTAAATTGCTTCCATGTCAGGCCTGTTCTTTTTTGCTTCCTGGAGTTTTTGGTCTTTAATTGGACACAAACAATTAACGTGGTGTCTCATCAAAAGTGAGCTGCTTTTATACAAAAGAGGGGGAAGACGAAAGAGCTGGCGCCAAAGCTGGTGCCAGTTAGTAATGCAGTACAGTGAGATTGAAGGCAGATGACCAGGCTTTGAAGTTGAAAGGTCCGGTTTTAATGGAATTACAATTGTTCAGCACATTTGATACCTGCTCCAAGGCATATTGCTCTCAGTGCATGTGAAATACCCAATGCAATCTCATCCCATTAGACATCAAAGCATAGTGGTGTGAGACAGTCAGTGGTGGGTGGAGAAGCATGAACCCGTACTGTAGTAAAAGTATTGTACATTATTAGATCATAACATAAGTAGACATACATTTACCTCCTCAAATCAACTTGATTTAAAGTTGGTAGTGTGCCTATACTGTTTGTTAGACACTATTGTTCTCTTTTTATGATGAGGTGTGAACATACAAAGTGGAAGATGCAGATGTAATAATGTGCAAAAGAACTATGCTTCACACACTGGCACATCCAGAGGTAAACAATCATGACTATGAATGAACGCCAGTCACTCCCAAAGCTTTCAATTTAATCTTCGCCAGCATCACAGGAGCCACCATGAAGCTTCGGTGACTGACAGCTGGGCTCATTATCCAGAATGTGTTCTTTAAACTTTGATTTCAGACTTTTAACTGTTCTTCTACACAGCAGCCTCACTCTCCTGCGGCTGCGTTCGGCCATTTCTTTCAAAAGTCTCTAAATTTTTGCACAGAAATATCACCCCAAATGTTTATTAGGTCTCAGCAGCATGACATTATGACAAACGTTGAGTTGGATTGACGTAAATACCGCATGAATATCCATGTGGCTGTTGAGAAGATTTACATTAAGATATGGAGAGCATATTTACAGTACAAACCTTTTCCATGAACCATGAAGGCAAAAAAAACAAAATAATCATTCATTAATTGTAATCGAGGTAAAATATTGAATTAATCGTGATCCTGTTTTAAGGTCATATCGCCCAGCACTACTTCCAGCCTAGGTGATTAAAGGTGATTAAATAACCCAGTGTTTGGCAGCCTATCTGCTGCATCTGTACTGCATAGTCAGTTGCCACTGTAAATAATTTAGATACTCTGGCATCTGGCAATTTGCTTGACAAGTGTATTTTGTATTTGAATAGTTCTTCATTCTATTAACTACATACAGGGAAACACCTCGGACGCATCGTCCATGGTAAATTATCATGTGCTACAAATGGGACAGATAGAGAATGAGCACTGTATATATTTCTTTTTCCAGGGTTCACGCTCGAGGATAAACGCTGAGCATTTCATCTTCTTCCTTCTGTTTACCTCTAATAACACAGCCCTCACTGTGCTGTGGGTTGCATGGTTCTCAGGAGGTGCCCTGTGTTTAGAAGCAGGGCCTCCAGATTAAACTGCATGGGGCAGAGCTTGGTTTTGCCTGAAGGCCACTGCTACTTTCTGCTAATTTTCCCTTATATCTCTCAGAGCTGGCACAGATCCACTCTATAAAAGCCCAAATGTGCCCTTTAAAAACTCCAAATGCCATTATCAGAAGAAAAATAAGGTTGGCACTCATCTGAGCAGAGCTAAAGATATCCTATATTCTGAAAACTAGCACTTGGACAGAGAGTGATGCATAATCATACATTTATAGGAGCAGATCAAAGCTACCAGGCCCATAGTAACTCCAGAAGAGAGTTAAGTTTCCTTGCACCTTTCTTGGCATTCAACACAAAGTCATCCGATGATGCTGGTTATCAATTCCGTTCAATGAATCCCTTTTAGCCACATGCTCACTTTCTCTGTTTTAGCCATCAAAAAATAAAATGTTTTCAATCATAGCCAAATGACTGTGTGGTTGTTTGAACAGTACAGACTTAAGGCTAGATAACATGTAGCCTACTCTGGTACGTTTTTCACAGAATCTTTGTAGATTTTACATTGCCTCAGAGAGTCGTTAGCATACCGCAAGTTTTTTTACTCCGGAAGTACACTGTACGTGTTACAGAGCTTACTTACTCCTGGTGAGAGTGTCATTAATTCTGAAGCTGCACAGGACCTTATCCACATTCCTGGCATGGAGGAACCCATTCCCTCTCACGACAACTTGGAACGACTCTGTAGAAGAAGGAGATGCTTGCTAAATCAGTAAGGAATTTGACTTTCAATCACTTCCACTAGGCAAAAGATGAAGTAGCAAACCAAACAGTCTATTTGTTAAAAGCAACTGTACAGAGATTTTCCAGCATTGTTCTACAAGTTCAGAATCCACTAAAACTGGGAAACGTCACTGTTCTGACCATAGAGGTTTCTTTCTTAAAAAAGAACCTCTTCACCAGACTTTGAAAGGCATATTGCGGTGAACGAGGTTCGTAGCTTCACTCAAAATAATGTAACAAATCCAAGGCACTCGAAGCCAGACAGCACAAAACCAATAGCCATAGTTGCTGCTCTACTTTCTGCTGACTAAGCAGATCTATTTGAGGAAATTGAGTCAGAAGGTCAAGTTGTTTTTGGATGAGTTTACCAAAGGCTACAAGGAGAGCTCTGCTGTAGATATGAACTCTGATATCTTAACTTTGCCTTTAAATCAAGTCCCTTCCAATTGTACCTTCAGATAATTTCAGGGCCTCTCCAATATGTTCCGTCTGAGATGTGACTTAAAGCCTTAGTATAAATCTCAAGATCAAGGTCTTTCAGGGTTGTTTTGATCATTTGACCAGTCCTTCCAACATGAGAAAACAACTTCATGAGGGTCACTCTTTACTGCACAACTTTAAGAGCTGATCCTATAAACTTACTCAGTACTCATCATCTGTGCCAGCTAGCAAAACAAGGGTCAAACAGGACGTTTCAGTGCTCTTATTTATGCTTTCAGTGAAAGAACAGTGACTCATCCCAGCTTGAGTTAGAGGTTGTCCCCCACTGTCTACAGTTTAGCCGGATGAAGGGGGGTTGGGCACAGGGATTCATAAAATACTCACCTCCAGCACAGATACTGGAAGGTTCTGCTGCAAGGATCTCTATGCAAGATCTCCTTAGGATCTAATGGAAACAGAGTGGAGTTGGCATCATTTTAAATATTCGTACCACAGCAAACATGTTTAGGCAAGAGTTCAGGAATTCTCACTGTCTGACCCTTCACCATGCTGTCAAGGCTTCCCTGCCAGCATATTGCAACAAAGAGTGACCCACAGGTCACATATGCCATTGTTTGAACAGCGACCTAGGAATGGATTTGAGGTTCTTTTGTTCTTTATGTATAGTTTCCTTCACGCTTCCTCCTGTAGTCCAGTGAAGTGTGCACTCAGTGCCTGAAGACCCTGCTGATTTACAGCCCTCTGTCTCATTCTCTTGGGCTCCAGCCAGGAGCTTTCAGCATGCGGTTAATTGGCAACAGATGCTGTCCGGCTGCTGCGACCTCAGCTTTTGCTCGAGGAACAGGCAACTACTGACCCGACCAGACAAGTCCCTGACCAAAAAAGGTCTCTTTTAATTCGGCCCCAGCGTTTAGACATTAATGTTAGATGAACTGGTAAATATATACCTTTGAATGTAAAAAATAGGATAGAGTGAACATGCTCTCTTCTTGATTTGACTCCGGCATCCTTGGCCGTGACTGACCGAATATTCCCATTTGCTGTTCTTTATGATTTCTTCTGTGCTTCTTTTGTCTTTCATTCAGCAGCTCATTCCAGATTTTTTTTTTCAATTTTAGAACCAAAAAATCAGTTTCTTGGTTCCAGATTGAAAGATTAAGACCATGCAGTGATAGAAAAAGTATGTACACGGAAAGCAATTTAGGACATACACCGATCAGGCATTGCATTATGACCTCCTCCTTGTTTCTACGCTCATTGTCCATTTTATCAGCTCCACTTACTGTATAGCTGCACTTTGTAGTTCTACAGTTACAGACTGTAGTCCATCTGTTTCTCTGATACTTTGTTAGGCCCCTTTTACCCTGTTCTTCAGTGGTCAGGACCCCCATGGACCCTCACAGAGCAGGTACTATTTGGGTGGTGGATCATTCTCAGCACTGCAGTAACACTGACGTGGTGGTGGTGTGTTAGTGTGTGTTGTGCTGGTACGAGTGGATCAGATACAGCAGTGCTGCTGGAGATTTTAAGCGCTGTGTCCACTCACTGTCCACTCTATTAAATGCACCTACCTTGTCAGTCCACCTTATAGATGTAAAGTCAGAGACGATAGCTCATCTGCTGCTGCACAGTTTGTGTTGGTCATCCTCTAGTCCTTCATCAGTGGTCACAGGACACTGTTGGCTGGATAATTTTTGGTTGGTGGACTATTCTCAGTCCAGCAGTGACACTGAGGTGTTTAAAAACTCCAGCAGCACTGCTGTGTCTGACCTACTAACACACCACCACCACATCAGTGTTACTGCAGTGCTCCACCACCCAAATAGTACCTGCTCTATGAGTGTCCATGGGTGTCCTGACTACTGAAGAAGCGGGGAAAAAAGGGGGCTAACCTATATAGTAAATGGAGCTGATAAAATGAGCGTAGAATCAAAGAGATGGTAATGTTATGCCTAATCGGCGTATATCAACTACAGCCCTAATTTTTGTTTGTAATAAACCTGGCTCAAAGATAGTTGATGCTAAAGACCCCTGATGGAGTTAAGGTAGCAGTAGTTGACTCACTAAGGTCATTTCAACTTATACTGCTGTAGTTGTGCAGTGAGTAAGAATGTAACATTTGTATTTCACTCCAACGAAGCATTTAAATAGGAATTAACTGTCTTCATAGCAAATCTTCTCATAGAAACACTTACCGAATCAATAACGCTTTGCAAAGCCTCAAAGCCACCATTCACTGGGAAGACATGATCTTTACTGTCTGCAATCTTGGCAAGCTGCGAAGAAATTATGAAGGCTGTCACAGAGGTACTTTCTTTGTACACTGTCAGAAATAAAGGTAAAAACTATGTAAATATACCCTCAGAGGCACCACAGTGGATTTATGGTTCAACTGTGTACCTTAAGTAAGTTTTTCCCAGGTGAAAAGATAACATTTTTACCTTGTTATGGTGCAATTATGTTCCCTGACTAAAGGTATTGAGATGTACCCTTGAGGGTCCCACCCCAATGACAAGAGGGTTGCTGCCCCAGTGACTGTTTCATTAAGTGTATCCACTCAGGCTTTTCTTCTCTGTTCTTAACCACATGCAGGAAAGCAACACACATACCTGGGTCTCATTGAAGTCCTTCACCCCTACACAGTAGACGGAGGCCCCCAGGCTGCGGGAACGATTGGCCTGACCAGGAACACATCAATAAAAGCACAACCAGGTCAGACATGAAGACATTTACAATTTACACCAGTATTTCATCATTGCTTCCACATGTGCAGCTCTGTATTCAAGAGGGTGCTTATGTATGAGTTGAAGGCATGGTAAATGAGTTAAGAATTGGAGCAAAGGTGACAGTCTATGAGGCTGAATTATCTATTTTTCTGTTTAAAGATGTTAATGAACAAATAATAGAAGAAGATGATGGATACAATGAAATATACTGGATTTGCTGGTTCCAACTACAACAGAACCCTAAATGGTAGCTATGACATAGTCGCCTTCCAGCCAGCACATCTGGACAAGCACACCATGTTACATCTATAAGGGTCCTTGGGCAAGACTCCTAATGCTATGTTCACCTACCTCTAACACATAACTGTAGGTTGCTGTGGACAAGGGAATATAATAAATGCATAAATATCTATACAATATAGATTAACTTTAGCACTCAGATTAGCTTTAATTAGATTATAAGCAAAAAGTTAAATTAAGTGTGTGTTTTATAAAACAATCGAGGGTTTGTTGTCTCGCAAATTACATTCCTTAAAAATTAGACTACATCCTTCTAACAAGTATGCAGTCCAAATCGCTGCCCACATTAAGGTGTTACTAGCTGCTGGATTCTATAACCTCTAGTCTTCAACAGCTAAAGTTTCTCACATTTATGTACAGGCCAGACTAAGATGATCCATTTTGGGAGTCTTCTGTGCAGATGTGTTATGACTAACACTCTTTTTCATTGCAAATTGGGCAGATGGGAGGAGTGTAAAACATTGAGAACTCCTGATCCCCTTTGGGTCTCAAAAAAAAGGAGAGATGAAAGTGTTAGCCTGTTGATGGATGGGAAGTATGGTGGCATTTTAGTGTGTTTCAATGCGAGCAGCACGTGTGATTTATCATGTTCTCTCCACCTACTTTCCTTTTCTCCATGCGCATCTTTTTACCTGCTGAGCTGGTACAGGACTCTGCTTCTCTTTAAGCCTCTCAGTGGACCATATGTTTTGACACACATTGAAGTGCTTTACAGGTTTAAAGGAACATGTGGTCTTTCATGCCAGCATATGACCTCAGGTGATATCAGTGGCATAACTAGGATTTCATGGGGCCCAGTGCAAAAAAAGGCCTCCCCTGTATGAATAATTGCCTTCATTAAGTGAAATATTTGCTTGTTTAGACAGTAATGGTAGATGTCAACCAAGCTGGTGCTATAATGTAGGCTAAAGCCCAATCCCATTTCTTCTTTTTACCCCTACCCCTTGTTTTTGAGTGTCACCCTAACCCCTTGGAACGGAGTTCCAAAAAAACAAAACAGCTACTAGTGGTGCTCTGTAGGTGAGACGGCCTGACTTCAGTGATAGCAGAGAAGGGAAAAGATTGGCAACCTCACTGCTGCGCTTTAGTTACATTTAGGGCATCATGTGCTTTCAAAGAAGGGGTATAAGACAGTTATTTATTATCGCCCACCACTAATTCATTGGTAATATGAAGCTGACGTCAGCTTTTAACCAGGTTCTTGTGCGCATTTTCCCGTTCCACCTTTAATGGTGCAGTATTTACATTCTGGCACTTCAAGTGTTAATACTGCTGGACTATTTAAGGTGGAACAGAAAAATGAACTAGCTAGTTTCCGGGACATTAGCATGCTATTAGCGGTAATACATTGAAATGACATTAAACTAAGATAACACAATGGTTATCGTAATTTTTTAACAGAGAAAATGCTCACATTCCTGAGTTTCTTTGGTCGCTCGTGCAGTCGTCTTGTCGGCTTTTCTTATTTCCTCATATTACTCCGTTTGGAGTGTCCCTCTGAAAAACCTTCATTTGGAGGGCCGTGTAGCCCGAACGCTTTGCCCTACCCCTCTCAACAAAAACTGGAACACCTTAACCCTAGACTTGAATGTGCAAAAGAGAGGGTTAAGGGCCAAGTGGTGGGGTAACGGTTGAGATTCAGAACCATCAGCCAACTGTGTTTTGCACACTGTGGAATTAGACCCATCCGTGCAGTGAATCATCACATACACACTAGTGAACACATATACTAGGGGGCAATGAGCACACTTTCCTGGAGTGGTGGGCAGCCCTATCGGCGGTGCCCTGGGAGCAATTGGGGGTTAGGTGCCTTGAATCAAGGGCACTTCAGTCATGGACTGTGAGCCGAGGGGATTGAACCGGCGACCTTCCGGTCACATGGCTGGTTCCCTAACCTCCAGCCCATGACTGCCATTGGGCCTAATAGTTGAAATATATTGTTTGTAGTTGAAGTATTTGTTAAGAAGTGTATGAATTCAAGCTTCCTATTTAGCAAAAGTCAAAATATAAGAGGTGTTGGGGGGCACGGTCACCATACATTGTACCTACCTCTCTCTCAGCATAGTAGAAGAGGTCTTCATGCAGTTCTCCATCCGTGAGTGCGATGATGACGCTAGCTGTGCGGTACCCTGTTCAGACCAAGATCACCAAGCTCAGTACTAGATCCCAAAACCAAAGACACATTTTCACAGCATGCTTTTTCAGGCAAAGCATTGCACATGTGGACACTGGCAAGCAAAGCTATGTTGATGTTTTGACATCTGGTATAAAGACAACATAGGGATTAGTGGCACCAAAAACATTTAACATGCACATGTTGGGTGTTGAGTGGTCCTTATATGGTGAACATACCCTCAGAGTTCCCATAGTAAATCTGTTCGCTTGCCTAGAAGACAAATGAAAATAATGTCAGCCTACTGTAGACCCAACTGCACACACTTCTCTCAACAAGCAAGGGAATAGCACTAGCTCAGCTGCTAAAGCCATTAAGAGAAATCATAAGTGACTTGTTTGGGCAAACGGCCAAGAATGTGCCATCCATTCTGAGTCTATGGATGAGCGTTAATATTAAGCCAAGACGGATACTGTCACTGACTCACCCTTTGAATGCCCTCATGCATGAATGTGTCTCCTCCTGGCTGAACTCTCTGGAGCTCCTCCAGACCTTTGCGAATTTTTTCCCTGGCAAAATGGATAAGTGTTGAATGTGGATGCAGACAGAACTACAAGAGTTTTAACTAATACCCAGATTAATGCCTCCCCAATACAATGAGTGTGTTTACATATACTTAATAGTCTGATAACTGCTGTAAAGCAGATTATGTCAGCAATTTACATGCATTTGAGTAAACGGAAAAAGAGAAAACACCAGGTTTATATTAGTCAGGCAGTACTTGTATTTCTGTTTCAGCTAATAAGCTCACCGAAGATGTGAAGTAAACGCAATGTAAAACTCAAACTTCATGCCGAGGCAACTTGAGACAACTTGAGTAATCTGACAACTGCCGAATTCTAATAACGATCAGATTATTAAGTGCATATAAATGAACTCGATGTCACCATTTAAATTTTGTGGAGTTAGTTATTTGAACTAAAATTATATTTTAACTATAATTAAAGTTGATTAGGGTTAAATACTGAAACCTGCGGTATTATTGGTTTTAGCCTTAATATTGCTGAGAGCATGCCGATAACTGCTGCCTATTTTTGTTTGGGTTGCGCCACTAATGGGATTCAAACTTGCCATTTCCTGATGACCGGGGAAAACCGTAGACCTTACGCCACTGGGCAGAACAACGAAATCATGAAACATCATCATGGTAACTTACAAAATCATATTAAATGAGTCCAAACTTAACTGTCACCATGTGAACAAGATTCTGGAAATCGCTGCTCTAAAATTGGTATCGTATCACTCACAGCATTTTTGTATCAGTTAGGCTCTAGTAGCGCTCTGCCTTTTTCATTTGAGCAAGAAACCACTGTTGCTGAACTAAAACAGTGAGATCATCAGTGGGCAGTCACGGGGGCAGTCGTGGGCTGGAGGTTAGAGAACCAGGCTTGTGACCGGAAGGTCGCTGGTTTGTTCCCCTCAGCTGACAGTCCATGACTGAAGTGCCTTTGAGCAAGGCACCTGACCCCCAATTGCTCCCCAGGCACCATGGATAGGGCTGCCCACTGCTCTGGGCAAGTGTGCTCACTGTCCCCTAGTGTGTGTGTTCACTAGTGTGTATGTATTTGCGTGTTTCACTGCACGGATGGGTTAAACGCAGAGGTCTTATTTCACAGTGTGCGAACACAGTGACAAATGGTTGTTAATTCAGTTCAATTTGTTATATCAGCAGTATCTATCAATGCATTTGCAGGCGTGAAAACCGAGCTGTGGGTTTTCATGCCTGGGGGCTGTTACGAACAGCTGGCTTTTGGTTTCAGTGTTTTTGAGTGTTTGGATGTTTGTGTTCAGTTTGTAACTCTGACCAGACTCTGGCTATGTCTACTTGGTTGGAAAATGCTTTTGAGCTTCAGTAGCCACGTCGGCATGGTGCAACTAAGTGTGGGACTTCTCCTCATAAAACAATTTGATTTGGGAAAATGTTAAAAATGTAAAGCTGATTTATTGCTTGTGTGCTGAGAAAGCATCGCCCATTAGCCAGTCTGGAAGCCAGCTAGGCACTGGATGCAATTAGATATCATGATATCACCTTCACTGGATCAAGTTGTCTTTCAAAATGATGCGTTCTTATTTTATGCTGCAAACAGATTAAGTGGATATTAAGAGAGGCTGTCGCTAGCACACGTTAAGAGAGGCTGCTTCTAGCTTTTGTTGGCAATTAGCAAGGCAGATGGTCAGGAAATCAGACATGTGTGAAATTGGAAAGAAGGAAGATAGTAAACATCCCACTCTCCTTCTAGACACATGGAAAAGCCTTGCTCACAGAGATTATTTGCATATCCAGCTCACAAAAGTGACCATTTCCTGCAATACTAGGAAACACATGTTGAAGCCTAGGACAGCCTGATTTAAGTCTTTAAGATGATGGCAACATTGAGGGAATGCTTGGAGCAGCTGTTGCATTCTATCCTGTACTGTACGGGTCAATGACCTTTGCCAAATCAGGCTCAGGGTAGCCCAGCTGGAATCATGGATTGGCAATGGTGTAAGTGTAAAATTTGTCACCATCAATCTTTGTTATGACGCATCTGATCCAAATCGCAATTGGACACTCTCTTTTGTCAGTGTCAGGGAGTTTAGTTTGGAAGCATAAGCTGGCAGAACGCTACAGCCTTCTAAGTTAAATATGACCCAGTATCATCACAAGCAACAGTGTACAGGCAGTGCTCAATGCTCAATACTAGATTCTTACATAAATACTACAGAAATGCCATAGTTTATTTCAATAAGGCTCGTGGGATGTGACTGTTTGCATCTTTAGCATTCTGTATTTCCACTCACCTGTCCTCAGTTAGCCGCATGAGAATCCTACCCTCAGTGGAAAACACAATGAAGGACATTCGTAGCTGTGGACTGAGAACAGCAATCAAATGAACAACAACATAGAGGACTGTGGTCTGGTTAAATCAATGGTTTGGCCAAAAATCCCATACAGAAATCTGACATATGGCTATAAATGCATAGGAGTCAGGCATACATTTTAAATTATATGTACATACTGTATGCGTTGTGTACACGTATATAACTATAGTTATAGAGTTATAGAGTTTGTCACTTCATTAGGAAGTATGTTGTATAAACGAAGATGCATAAATCCTTATGAATGAAGCTAATATGTAAGAGTAATATATTGCTGCAAAACCTTCTATCTCCATCTATGTTGTTTTCCAGTTTTTGATGAAATTCGAAAGTGCCCCACTGCCCTTTACATTGTTTGTAAGTTTCATGATGCATGGACCAAAAGAAGTGGCCCAACTTGAAAAAAGTCTGGTTACTCTGACTTACATTAAAAGTAAACCAAAGTATGTTTTCAATTTCCCCTGTAAAGTTTTTGTTTTTGAGATATGTTTTGTTCCGACAGTGAGTCACATTTGAAAAAAACGTTTTCTATATATGTTATTATATATACTGTGTTAATATATCTTTTTTATTTATATTGATATATGGCTGAATTATATCTCCCATATTTAAAAATGGCCAATTTCAAATAAGCTGGCTTGTGTATCACATATATGTGCAAATGTGACTAATATGAGTTGAGGCAAATCTGTATATGCTAATATGTCTTATACTTGTCTACATATTACTGCATATTAGATTTCCATATGGGATCGCCACAAAAGAAGTCAATAAGCTAAGACATATTAATGACATAAAATGAAAGAAAGAAATGAAGAAAAAAATAAGGAAATTGTACAGTAAGTGGAAGATGAGTGATGAAAAGTGGCTTTCTGTCTAATATTCTGCTTAACCTCCAGTGGGCTGCCCAGAAAATGCTGAGCTAAAAAGCCAGTGGGCCACCAGCTTTGTATTCAGTGAGCCCACTGTCTTCTTGTTATCTGGGGTTTTGTAAATTACATTAATTACAGTGTGTGTGTGTGTGTGTGTGTGTGTGTGTGTGTGTGTGTGTGTGTGTGTGTGTGTGTGTGTGTGTGTGTGTGTGGGTGGGTGGGTGGGTGGGGGGGGGGGGGGGTGGGTGGGTGTGTAAATTGGCACAACCTAGAAATAGCCTTAGTCACACCTATTTAACAACAAGACCCAATGTAGTCGACTTTTGATGTTTCTTTAGATTCACACTGGTGCATCAAGGCTAATGTAGCTAACAAGTAATGGAAGCTTATAGTCACCAATTAGCATCATACAAATTGTAAACTTACTCCAATGCTATTAACTCCATGCTATTAAGGGATCTCAAAGCCATCTTGAACCGTACAAATTTTTTGTCCATTTATGGTCTTGGCATGCAGCTTGTACAAAGGTAACGAACTGGTAGTTATAAGCTTCCATGACGTCTTAGCCACATTAGCCTCACAGCTCCTCTGCCTTGTTTGGCTGAACAACTGCACTTGAGAAACAAAAGAAATGTGTACAAATTGTTTTTGGACATAATGGAAGTCATTATATTTTCATAATTGTGACATATGACTTTAGACAGCCAAGGCTCACTTTGAAGGTCAAATAAAACGTATTACTGGGACAGTAAATTTCACTCAAGTGAATCCTTCTCTTGAAGGATTGCTTCTGAAATTCCTGAAAATGTCTGTGATTAAGAGCAGTTCAGAAAGAGTCCAGCTGACCTTTCCAAATTAAAAGCGCTCATCTGTGCACCCGCCATACAAAGCTGACATCTGGGCTGCTCCTCTCCTACCTTATGAACTTATGAGCCAGATGCTCCACAAAGCTATAGATCTCGTTCCAGTGATGCTGTACACTTCCAGACCTGCAGGGAGGACCAGACACAACATCAGGCTTAGTTTAGATTAGAATTTAGTATCAAAACTGCATTACACAATAAGAGAGATATGGCTGAAAGCATTTCTTCTACAGAATTAGAAACAGGTTGTGTCATTTAAATGGAGTGGACACACAGTCAGGGTTAGGGACTGCCACTGCTGGTCCATCCTCAGACCTCAGGTCTACAGTTTCTTTTTGTTTGTTTTGTTTTTTTTTAACCCGATTTTCTCCCCAGTGTAGTCATTTCCAGTTCCACCTGCTACTTAGGACTCCCCCAATCACACGATACTACCAATGCTAGGAGGGTGAAGGCAGCAAGGGCTTCCTCTGAGACCTGCAAAACCAGCCACCGCTCACGCAACTTCACGGGACAGCCGAACGCACTCGGAGGAAAGCGACAACCACCAGATCTGTTACTTCAGCTAACATACACCTGCGCTGACTAGCATCACGTTAAGTGATGGGGGGAGAAGGGGGGCCATCCTACCCACCCGGCGAGAGCAAGGCCAGTTGTGCTTTCTTGGACTCCTGGCTACGGACGGCTGTAGCATCATCAGGGATCGAACTCGCAGTCTCCTGATGATAGGACCAACGCTTAGATGGTTGCGCCACTCGGGAGCCTGGTCTACAGTTTTTAATCTTCTCAAACAGATTTTTTTTTTTGGTCAAAGGTCTTTTTATTATTTTGAATGAGCTATTACATTAAAGAAATAAAATAAAATAACCCCAAACCCTCCCACTCCCTACTGCACCTATAAATTCTCTTCTTTAAAAGTAAACGCATATATAAACAAATACAAAATAGTAAAAGGTGGCTGTAACAGTCAAAAAGAGAGAAAATAAAAAAAGGAAAAAGTAGCGGTAATAACAAACAGTGGTAGTACAATCTCATGCATCAACATCCACAGAGTCCATTTGTTCCACATATGGTAATGACAGGCTGCCAGATAGCATAACATTTTGAACTATCCCCTCTTGTTGTGCAACTGATTTTTTCGAGATTCAAGAAAAACATTAAATCCCTAATCCAGTGGTTAAAAGTAGGCGGGTGTGTATCTTTCCATTTGAGCAATATCAATCGTCTTGCTAACAAGGTTGTGAAAGCTATCACGGTTTTTGTTGGTTTGCCTATACAAATATCTTGAGGTATCTCCCCAAATATAGCCCCAAGTGGTGAAGGTGGAATAAAAGCTTCTAAAACATTTGAAAGGAAGGAAAATATTGAATGCCAAAATGTCATTAGTTTAGAACAAGACCAATACATGTGTGAAAGGGTGGCTAGATCCGTTTTACATTTTTCACACATAGGGTCAATATCTGGTATGAATTTTTTCAGCTTTACTTTAGATCAATGTAAACGATGAACAACCTTGAACTGCATCACAGTGTGTCTCAAACATATTGATGAAGAGTGAATTCTATTCAAAGCATCCTCCCATATTTTTTCAGATATTTGTATATCTAACTCCTCTTCCCATTGTTACTTCAGTGAAAGTAGAGATTCAGATTCTTCTGAATTAATTAAAGCATATACTGTACCAATTCTTGGTGAGTCTGCAGATTCTAAAATGATATCTAGAAGATTTTTTGATGACAAGGTGGGGAATTCAGGGTAATGTGATGAAATAAAACTACGAAGTTGTAAATACCTAAAAAAAAATGTGAATGGGACTCAAACAGATTTTAAATGCACACAGGCTTTTATTTTGGAATATTTTAAACAAATATTTCAAACAACTGACAGAAGTGAGTGTATATATAATATAAAATTATTTTGTTGAAATCATTGTTAATGCTTTGCTAGATTGGTTACAGCTGTATAACTTTGTTGCTATGTGCTATTAAAATTAGTGACTAAACAAATTGACAGGAAAATGGAAGAAAGAAATGAAGAAAAAAATAAGGAAATTGTACAGTAAGTGGAAAATGAGTGATGAAAAGTGGCTTTCTGTCTAATATTCTGCCCAGAAAATGCTAAGCTAAAAAGCCAGTGGGCCACCAGCTTTGCATTCAGTGGGCCCACTGTCTTCTTGTTATCTGGGGTTTTGTAAATTACATTAATTACAATGGAAATTAGCACAACCTAGAATTAGCCTTAGTCACACCTATTTAACAAGACTCAATGCAGTTGATTGGCTAAGACACATTTGATGTTTCCTTAATTTTACGCTGATGCTCCAATGTTAATGTAGCTAACAAATAATGGAAGCTTATAGTCACCAATTAGCGTCATATAAAATGTCAACTTTTTTTCAGTCATGCTGTGAAGAAATCTCAAAGGCTTCTTAAGGCTTGGATTTTGACTGTGCCCGTTTTTGTCCATTTTTGTTTTCAGCATGCAGTTTGTAAAAAGTACAAAAGTAACTAACTAGTGGCTTTTAGCTTCCATGACTTCTTAGCTACATGAGCCTTACAGCTCCAGTGCAAAACTAGAAACAACAAACATGTTCTTGTTTGACTGAACCAGCTACAACTGTCTAACATGATGGTGGACTTCGAGTTTGGTGTCTGGTAAGTTGTCTTAATGCCATCTTGGGTTTATTCTCATAATAGACAATAAGATTTATATGAATGAAAACATTTCTAATACAGAATATCCAGCGCCATTTAAAGAGTGCTGTGGTAATAGGACTAGACGTTGTGTTCAGATGAGATTCTTTACCAGGCTGCCATTATTTTGCATTGCTCTCCTCTATCAGGTCATTAATTACATGCGGCTCTTTGGCTAAATGATTTCTTATCTTTTGGACAAACTTTCTGAGCTGAATACTAAACTTTCCTTCACTGTGACAAGAAACCTTCCAAAGCAGTGTGGCTTGCATAAATCACCACTGTCTCTACTATAATCAGAGTCCTGTTTCAAAACCTATACCTCTGTCTACAGCAAATGGGCCACTCATTTTCGTATAACACATCTAGCAACCCAAACAGCCATTATCCACATTTTCCTCTTTTCAAACAAGGCCCTGCCAAATGATCCTGATTGCATATGACATAATATGCCTGTATTTTAAACAAAGGCCTTCGCCTGCTGTCGCCTTGGTTGTTGACCAATGTTAACCGATTGCACTCTGATTATATGGCAGCACCGTCTGAGCAAAATGTCCCTTCTTGATGAATTGCAGTTGCTTAATTGCTTCATTGTCACAGCTCATGTTTTTCTATCTAATTTCTAAGTAAATTACTACATCGTGAAGTGCGCCTGGTGAAAGCATTTGTTTCTACTCTAAATGTGAGCCGAAATGGTATGATGCCATGATTGGTGGGAAAATACATCCAAGCTAAAGCGGAACTGTGATCAGTGTTACGTTACACTTCCTAAATAGTAGAGTTTGTTGGAGCAGTGCCATTGAAGAACCACTACTAATTCCCTAAAGTAATTTTAAAGGGCATTTTTAAAGTATAAAAAGGTACTCAAGCCAAGAACCATTTCAGAACCTTTATTTTTTAAGAGTGTAGCTCTGAAGTGTACTTTGTTATCTGTCCAAGTGAATGCTGGGATTAACTGTAATCACACAGCCTATAAATCGCCTATATTGTCTATTATGTAAACTTATTTCAGTCTAACTGAAAGCTAATGTTCATGAAGCGCTGAAGTTGTTCCGCTAGACTATAAAATGTGCGACCTGAAGTCACGATTTCCCACGGGTGACTCAATTTGGGTCAGGGAGGACATTTGTTTTAGGATTGAGGGAGGGGAAATATGTTTGACCCACTTAGATAATAACAGCATTCCAGAATTAGGCCCATGCCATAATTTTCTAGATGCAGACAGATTTCCATTCATTATACCACTGGGAAAATGTCAGCTTTCTTTGAATCTGTCTGGACTTTCCAGACCAACAAAGTCCTCTGAGTCTACGTTTACACAGCAAGTAAAAGTGGCCCCAATCAGATTTTCTCACCTAGTCTGACTTTTTGTTTGGCTGTTCACATTATCTTTTAAATGTGATCTGTATGCAACATCAGTCTGAACAGTTCAGCTGATAAACAGACCCAGCAATACTTCACGAGGTGGCTCGTCCAGAGGTAAACGGTCATGACGGCCAGCTAACGTCTGTCACTCCCGGTGGTTCAGTTTCATCTTTGCCAGCATCACAGGAGCGATTATGAAGTTCCCGTGGTTGACAGCTGGGGTCATCACCCACAATGTGGTCAAGTTTGCCGTAAAAAGGGCACGCTATTCAGCCACGGCCACTTCTTTGGTTCGTGTCCTCGGATACTTGGAACGTGGAGCGGCTGTGATGAGTCGCTTCTATTTTTTGGTACAGAAACATCAGTCTAAATGTTTGAGTCTCAGCAGTGCAAAATTATGATGAATGTTGAGTTGGACTGACATAAGTCATGAATTCTGATCTGGCTGTTCAGACTGAGTCACATTGCTGCAGATCGGATATGTATCGAATTTCAGTACAACATATGAAAGCACCTCAAATTGGAATTGAAAATGTCAGATTCGGTGTTTTTTGCTGTTCACACAGCCACACAGGTGACAAATCTAGGTCACATATGAGGAAAAAGATCGGATTCGGGCCATTTTTACCTGCTGTGTAAACGTAGCCTAACTAATGCAGGTTATCAGTGATTCAGTGTTCAGTCTCTTAGACCCACTTTACGAGTAAAACAGGTTACTTTGAACTTCCTAGAAATGAGCAGTTAACTGCAATGAAGTGTTTAGACACTGTGGTTGGGTTTCACTAAGTCCCCCACTTCATGCTCCACTTCTCAAGACCAAGAACAGACTGAAATAACTGATCCATTATGCTCACCATATCTAAATGAATCAACTGTGCATAAAAGTGCTAAGTCAGAGCAAGTGTGGACTGAGGTCATTATGGTTAGAGAGTGTGACAAAAATGTTTCAAACACAAGTGCATCATCTCATTCGCCCCCTGTACCCCTCCTTCGCTTTTTCCGTTGTTACTAAGATACGAGTCCCTCTGCAGAGCCAGCAGCCAACAAAAGGCCAAAAGTATGGAACATCTGGAGCTAATGGTGAAAGGGTTCAACACAAAGAGAGAATAAAAGAGACAAAAAGATACAGCAGCAAAAAAAGTACAGGTAAAAGAATTGAAATCTTACTTTACAGAACTTTTATTTACTGTAAGAAAATCTGTGCTATCACTTTCATCTATACATCTATATGTTCCCATTTATGTCAAATACAAATGTTCCAAAATGACAGAGATTTCTCAGCTACAGATGAATTGATCACTATTTTTCATGCACCCAGCACACTTTGGTTATAATGTCAATAGCAGTGAGTCAAACTTTCATGCTAGCCTCTGTTGGCAAAAGGTGATACTTTCTTTTTGGTTTATAACAGCAGCAGCTGCTTTATTTTGCTAATATAAACCTAACGCTGTCTTAAATAAACCAAGCCCAGACTAATTCATGGCTGAAGAAACAGCAAAACTGCTCCCAGATCAGTGTAAAACAGTCATTTTATAGCAGCTTGCACCATGTGGTGCTTAAGCCACTTTTCCACTGCATTGTACTGCATCAAATCGACTCGAGTCGATTGGCTCGACTCACTTTTGGTCCCAGCTACTTCGTTTTCCACTGCAGATGTTGTATTTGTCAGTGTAGCTGGTCATCATAGCGACGGCAGATGAACCGATTTGAAGGAGACCGAGTTCAGACGACGAGACGATTCTGGTTGCTCAGATAAGGTGATGCAAGAGGCTATGTTAACCTGGTAGCTAACGCTAACGCATATGTTTTTAGCGATTCTCAATTACCAATCAATAATCTATAGCATCTTTACATCACCTGTTGGTATCATCTCAGCTTGCTGGCACCTTGAGGTAGTACCAAAATAGAACCTGGTACCAGGTACCAGATTTGTCAAATGGAAAAGTGGAGAAGAGTCGAGTCAAGTCGAGCCATGCAGTTGAAGTTTTGGTACTACTGACCTGCATGTGCCATGTGGTATGTGAACATTGGCTTATAAATACATTAGTTTTGTCACTAATGAATTTAATACCACAGAATAAAACATTGTCATACCTCTCTCAAGGCTTACCAGTGGGCCCAAAGTCTTATTACACACACTCTTAACAAATATGCTACTTCAAGTGTTCTTTAGAAAATGGTTCTTTATAGAACCATTAACACTCAAAGAACCCTTTGGATTAAAGGGTTATTTCCATCATGAAATGTTCTGCAGATTGATGGAGAATGTGCTGTAGGTGGTTCTATATTGAATCTTTTTGAAAAGGGTTCCATATAGCACCCAAAAGGGTTCTTATATTGCTACAAGCTTGACACCATAACAATAGAAGAACTCCTTTGGGAGCTATATAGAACCATCTACAGCTCATTCTCCTTCAGTCTGAAGAACCCCTTTACAATGCAATGAAACCTTTAATCAGCCTTTAAGCAGAAGGGTTCTTTGAGTGTTCATGGTTATATATAGAACCATTTTCTTTACTAAAGAACTCTTGAAGCACCATCTATAACCTAAGAATAGCTCAATCAGTTCTCATTGAAGTCCCTGTAGTTACTGAATAATAAGCCTGTAATAAGCTTGGGCTTTTCAGATGTTAGTTATTATTATTATTATTATTGTTGTTGTTGTTGTTGTTGTTGTTGTTCATTTATAGTAGTAATAATATGTTCAATTTCTCTAGCGCCTTTCACATACCCAAGGTCACTTAACCAGAAAGACTTGAAATACAGGGTGAGTCAAAAGTCACAGGATGGGTTTTATTAAATGTTTTATTTTATTATCGATTTTTATCTCAAACAAATTGTGTATGCTGAGAAAATCCACAACAAACACCACCTTCAGCACCGCATCGTGGAGGCTTATGACAGTAGAAAAAAATAAAATAAAATAAAACGCTGTCCTGTGACTTTTGACTCACCCTGTATTAAAATATCACAGATGGCATTAATTGGTAACAAATTAAAATATTCTTTATTTAATTATGCTTACTACATATTACACTGCATAAAATGGGCCCAACATGTGACTCCATGAAAGGGCTAGGAGATCAATCAGTGTAGCATATGTTGCTGTTTTTAGTGTTTTATAACAAAAAACACAATCAGAGCTCATTAAATATTCTGAGCAGATGCCGCCATACAAACATTCAATAGTAACAGTAACATAGCCGCTGAACCTCTTAATGATAGCAGCTCATCAAATGAAAACATCAGAATCAGAACAGGAATATAAATATAAACACACTGCACAGCCCAAAAGGCTGTTACTATCCCTATATGGAAGATGAATCCTTGTTCTGGTCAGAGATCACCCTTCACCCTTCAGACAGACATTTTTCAGGAGATGTTTCTGAGGAGATTGAATATGAGACACTCCACTTGCATAAGTATCAAGACCTTGTTGACACCAAAACTGCCCCATCTAACAAAAAGCCCTTAAAGCTTTCATCTTTGAGAGAGAGGAGAAAATCAAGCTCCACTCTTAAAATAGATCTGAAAAAGCCATCCTTCCACTGACATGACAACTCAGTGCTGTGAGTCTGGAAGGATGTGTAGCTGTTAAGAACCCCTCACAAGGAAACAGACGAAAAAACATTTGGCTGCTGGTGTTCTCAGAACAACAGACTGACCACCTTGTGTCCAGACATCAACATCACTGAATGTGGATTATTTGGATTGTAAAAAGCAAAAAATGCAACCAGCTTCTAAGACTGAACTTTGGAGATATGAAAAAAAATTGCAGCAGATTTCTTAAACTGAAAGTGAGTCTCCTGAAATGAACGGCTGTTATAAAGGCAAAGAGTGAACATACTAAAAACTGAAGAATGATTATAATATTATATGCAGGTGTTGACAACTGTGTAATTTTGTTTGTGCATTTTTCTTGACATTTGAAAAGGATACTTAATGGCTATTTTGACCATAAAAGAAATAAGTGAAGGCTGGTCTCAGACTGTACTGTACATCTAATGTACCCAAACATAGTAACTAACACAGCTGTAAAGTATCATATGTATGACCACCGTGAAGTTAAAGTGCCACTATTTTCTGCACCTAACAAATTACATTGGTTCAGCATTTGCGATTTCAATCAGCTCGCTCCATGTCTGTGAAATATGAATGAATTCAGGTCACTGTGCATGGTCTTCTCAGGCTCTAGTGACCACATGGACTGGCTCAGGCCTTAAACCCACAAACCTCAAACTGGAGTAGTGAGTAGAGGGATGTTATGTAAGTGCCTTTGCTGTGTTTATTCCCATGGACCACTGCATTTACTCTTAAGAGCACACAAAACATGACAGCATTCTGTTATCCCAACTGATTTTGCGGGCTAAATCATTACAACAGTTTGATAAAAGATTTGAATTTGCATTTTCTGAGATGTTAACTTGAGCCCAATACAATATAAGATAGTGTTACATAATATTTAGCTGCCAGGACTGAGAGGTTTCTGTAATAATGGTCAGCAATGCATAAATAAAAGAACCTCCACTTATTGGGCCCACATGGATTAACAAGGACAGACAAACCTAAGTGACCTTTCTTCACCTAAGTGACATAAACATTTGTTCTTCGTGTGTGCTTTGACTCTCTGAGTCAGACATGAGCAGTCGATAATGAAAGCAATGAGAACTACTTGCAAGTACTGCTAGCAAGAAGCTTCTGGAGCCAGGACCAGATGCTTTTCCATTTGTCTGTCCATTAATTCGGCCTGTCTCGAGCCCTGGCTTACAGAGAGTCCTCTGGCTGCTCTTTGCCAAAGCAGCAAGACACATAAGTCACATGCAATTACACAATCAGGCCAAAAAAACAAAATCAAGATGTTAACCTACCATGAAAATATCAAACCTCAAATAATCATCTAATAGGCTACTAATATTTGGGACAGATTGTGTTCCACAAAAATGCAGAAGACAAAAAAGTCTAGAGAAGTTACAATAATATCCACACTGCCATGGCTGGCCTGTATTAAGTTATACAAACAACCCTGAAAACAGTACGATCATTTATAAGTAGAATTCAGGATGTGCAATGGTGAAAAATGTACACAGCCTGGAATGCAAAGCTGTTTTTATATGTGTCCACATACTAGAAGATTCTCTTCACTCCTGATTCTCTTTAAAGAGATTCTAGCAAACAATGCTTTGGTAGACATTGATATTATGTATGGGAAAGTATTACAGTCCATGTGTTTGTAGCCAAAGACAACAGAGCTCAAGTAAACACCTCTGTTTTTTTATGTGTTTCAAGGAAGCATATGTAATTGAGTCTCCATGTGTACCATTGACCCAGTTTTGATTCACTGTTTTCTAGTAACTGTACTGTTCCTCTGAAGTAAGTAGCAGAAAACGGTGCTAAACACTAAAGCTTCCACAAGAATCATTAGCAGCAACCACTTTACCTAATAACTATGTCCATTAGAGCCTAAATGTCCTTCAAAGACAAACCCAGCACAAAACAATGGCAGTTCAACAGTGGCATGCAGCGAACTAACCGTAGGAGGCGCTGAAAGGCAATGACCGCAGTGACCCAGAAAATGCGTCATCATTTTCGATGAAGTAAGGGTAATAAAAGAGGGAGGAGCTGCTGCTGAAGGGATTTGCTTATGCCAAGATTCATGCCGCCAATTACATTCACAATGGAACTGGACGAAGAGCACTTAATAACTGAGCACATTTTTCACTTCACTGCTTCTCTGTCAAAACAGCAAGAGTGAAGGAACTGGCTCTTCATTTTGATGCTCAAACAATGTTTTTCAGTCCTCAAAACTGGTGCACATCTTCATAATGTCAAGCTTGCGTTGTAACCTTCTTAAATCTGGAGTCTCTGGCTATCCAAAATGACTGTGGTTTCTTTAGAACATCAACGCCGACCCCAACCTCAAATTTCATTTGCAAAAGGCCCCCAATGAACTTGGGGGTTAATCACCTGACTATGTGAAAAGACTGTGGCTTCTTTGGAACATCAATGCTGACCCCAACCTCAACCTCTGTTTGGAAAAGGCCTCTAATCTTTGCAGAGGTTAATCACCAAAAGTGAACTTGGGAGTCAGTCTCCTGACTATGGGAAATGACCCTGGCTTCTTTGGAACATCAATGCTGACCCCAACCTCAACCTCTGTTTGCAAAAGGCCCCTAATCTTGCCTGAGGTAAGTCAACAGAAGTGAACTTGGGGGTCAAACACCAGACTGTGTAAAATGACTGTAGCTTCTTTTGAAACAGTTTTTACTATGTTCCTCCTATCATACACCTATCTAAACAGCCAAAGTGAATGGCTTTAGAACATCAACCTCTGCTTGTGAAAAGTTCCTTATCATTGCTGATCTCAACTACCAAAGCTGGTTAATCCCAACCTAAACCTCCATTTGCAAAAGCCCACCAATCTTTGGCCAGGTGTGTCACCAAAAGTTAACTTGTAGGTCAATCACCGGACTATGTTGAATCTCAGCATTCTTCATTATTGGCGTTAATATTATAGCAATCATCACCATCTTGATGAACACTTTCAGTAATTGCTGTGAGCTGGATATAATGCCCAAAACTCGATAGAGAACAATTCACCTGCTACAGTATTTACTATATTGGTCCCATCATACCATCTCTATTCCTCCCATCTACCTAAACTGAAGTGAATGGCTTTAGAAAACCAACCCTTGTTTACAAAAAGCTCATCACTGCTCATCATCCTTATCATTGCTGATCTCAACCACCAAAGGTGAATCTGCAGTTAGCTCTGAAGTTAGTATACATCATCGTCCTGATTAGTACCTTCACTGATTGCTGTGAACTGGAGGAGATATCTCCAACTGAGGTAAATCAAGAGGAACCAACCGCCTGCTAGAATATATACTTCAATTCTTTCCAGCACACATCTGCTAAAACTGCTGACATTGCATCCGCCTTTATCTGAACCTTACTGTTGACGCACCACTGTCTTCACCCAGTGCAGCAAGACCATAAAGTAGAGAAGAAATGGATCACTCACTTGTCCAGTACAAAGTAAAGGTCAAACCCTCCATAACAGGAAGGTGCTGCTGCTCCTTTCTCTGGAGATAACCCAGCATTCCCATCCGAAATGCATACCAGCAAGAAATACAGCGATACCACCATCCACCAGCTCTTCCGCACACTGTAAGCCATGGTCCTGGTGTGATGCTCAGCAACAAGCAGTCAGTTGGCAACAAAGGAAAACCAAAGCTCAAACCATGAGAAGAAAAATGAAGATAAGTGTGTTCCAGACAGAGGCTTCTTTGCTGCAGATAATCCTTGCTACAGTCCTGCCTGTGTTATCTTCCTAAACCATCCTTAAAAAGAAAAGCTTTTGTCAGCATTTAAAGGTCCGGGAAACTTTTTATGGCTGGTGTCCTAAAGACGAAAAAAAGCAGATGCTTTCAGTGTCCAGGAGGGTGACGTGAAATTAATTCCCATTTACATTTCAATGGGAAAAAAAGCAAAACCAAAACAAAAAACAACTACCAGGAAAATGCACATATGTAAACAGAGATGCACTAGAAGTCAAGAGCCTGACACACTTTTCACTGCCCCAGTTACTCTATTCCTCGCTATTAGAAGAGAGAGAGAGAGAGAGAGAGAGAGAGAGAGAGAAAGAAAGAATGCGTGTATGCTTGTGCATCAGGCGGCACTGTCTCCAAGCCTTTAACTCCACACTGAAACTTTCCATCTTTGTCTGAGACAGAAAATACAGTCAACTAAATGTCTGTGCAGTGTAGGACTAGTGCCATCTATCGTCACACAGCAGCACTGACTAGTGGTCAAGTAGCTAAAATTACAGAATTATGAAATTAATTTCTCATTCTAATTACTTTATACATCTTCAGTTAAAGTGTTTGTGGTCTGTTTTTTAAATGCTATTTGGGTTCAACCATGCAAATCAAGTTGCTGAGGTTCTAAAAACAGGCAAGTGGAGCCTCTATTGAAAGCTGTATGTGTTTATATGTGCTTTTGACATGGATTACATTTAGGCTGCATCTCATATCACATACTAATGAATACACTATATTATACTACACTACACTAATGAATGTACCACTAATGGTTGTATACTGTTTATACTGTAACATGTGGATTGAGAAGCAGCTTTCGTCTTTAAAGGGGACTTAGTACAGATTCTTAGGAATACGTTACTGGATACATTGTCTGAGACATTGTTTTACAATCATTTAGGTCTAAAAGATATTTTAAAACCGTTCATGGTTTTAAAACAATGTGGGTTGCTAAAAGACAAAGCAGTACCCAAAAGTAGTAGAAACGGAATATTTCACATTTACCACTATTATAACATTACATATGAAAAACCATTCCATAGGGGGCAGTCGTAGGCTGGAGGTTAGGGAACCAGCCCTGTGGGGAAAAAAAGTTGCTGGTTCCTGGTTGCTGGTCCTCGGCCGACAGTCCATGACTGAACAAGGCACCTAACCCCCAATGGCCCACCAGGTGCCGTGGATAGGGCTGCCCACTGCTCCGGGCAAGTGTGCTCACTGCTCCCTAGTGTGCGTGTTCACTAGTCTGCATATATGTGGGTGTTTCACTGCACGGATGGGTTAAATGCGGAGGTCTAATTCCACAGTGCGTAAACACAGTTGGCTGAATACATCGTGACTCCTGGTTCCTACCACCACCGCTTGTAAAGAAGTCTGACCCTGTGAGTATCTCTTTAAAGCACCATTTCCCATCAAGCCGCTCTAAATGGCTTTGACTCTTCAGTAATTCAGTTATACAGGCATTTTGAAAAATTGGTGGAATTACTCATTAAATTCATTCTAATGTCAAATGTAGACATTAGACGTTGCATGTAGATGTTATTAATCTAGGTTTAGGATTAATCTTGGTTTGGAAAACCATTCAGTAGTGAATTAAGTACTATAACTTGTGTTAAAACGTGAATGCTATGATGCGGAAGAACTGAAATATAGGTCACCCTTTAGAAGAGTATAAATTGAAGAACAGAGCAAGAGAAGAAATAAGTACTTACATTTTATTAGACTCACTTGCCAACAAGCCATAATGTATTTTGCAAAGTGCAAATTTAAAGGAGACATATGTACTCAGGCGGCACGGTGGCGCGGTAGGTAGCGCTGTCGCTGCCCAGTGAAGAGGGCCTGGGTTCGATTCCCCGGCTGGGTGACCGGGGTCCTCTCTGTGTGGAGTTTGCATGTTCTCCCCGTGTCTGTGTAGGTTTCCTCCGGGTTCTCCGGTTTCCTCCCACAGTCCAAGGACATGCAGTCAGGCCAATTGGACATGCTAAATTACCCCTAGGTGTGAGTGATTGTGTGTCTCTGCCCTGCGATGGACTGGCGGCCTGTCCAGGGTGTATCTTGCCTGCTGACCGCTGGGATAGGCTCCAGCCCCCCCCCCCACAGCTTAGAAAATGAATGGATGGGCATATGTACTCATGGCTTCAATAGCTGTACTTTCTTATTCTGACTGCTCAATTATTATATATTTTATATAAATTTGTGTTCCCTGAACAACAATGTCAGTTTTGTATTAGTAAATAAAGAGAATCTACTGTAAATAACAGCAGGACATTTTATGATGCCAGAGCTGTATGGAAATGGAAGCTATAGAGAAAGTTCTGCCAGGAAGACTGTAACGCTTTGCTCACACAGCAGGTAAAAGTGGCCTAAATCCAATCTTTTTCATCATATGTGACACAGATGTGTGTCAGTGTGAACAGCAATGAAACGCAGTGAATCTGACATTTACAACTCCGATCTGAGACGCTGTCATATGTGGTACTGAAATCTGATGCGTATCTGATCTGCGGCAATGCAACTCTGAACACTGAATGCGAGTCTGAACAGCCAGATTGGAATTCATGCAATTTTTACATAAATCCAACTCGACATTCGTCGTCCTTTTGTGCTGCTGAGACCTCAAAAACATTTAGGCTGATGTTTCTGTACAAAAGTATTAGAAGGCATTATCACGACTGATCCGTGTTCGAAGAGAGTTTGAAAGAAACAGCTGAATGTGGCTGTTCAGTCAAAAATCTGAAAGCAAAGTTTTTCACCCTAATGTGACTCAGATCTGATGTTTTCAGGGCTGTGTGGTCACGCAAATCTGACTTTCAAATCCGATCTGAGCCACTTTCATATGTGGTCCTAGATGGGATACGTATCTGATTCATGGACATGCGACCTTAATGTTAAGCTCAAATCTGAATTCCTTTGTTTCCACTGCACATTTGCCGTCTTTCAGCGTTACCATGGCAGCAGCGCCAAACAGAAGTTAAAGCCTGTAAACAGTGGAAAAGCAACACATCTCACCTTTTTCGCCTTCGTCTCACTCTAATAACTGAGAGCTGGTCAGATTTAATTATCTTCACAGCAAAGCTCGTTCTGCTCGTTAGTTTGAGCTGACGATGCACGTGATTCAGTCATGTGACATTACTGAGTAGGATGTGTGCATGCGGGTCATTTCAGGACGCCGGTTTGTTCACATTAGTGACAGATTTGAATCACTAAATTAATTGAGTGTGAACCATCAGAGAGATGAAATTTGAGCAATGAAGCATTTAATGTGAACGTAGCTAAATTAATTCATTCATTCATTACTTCTGACCCAGCACGGGCCTACACCTGACTTTAAAATGACTCAACTTACATACCTACTCTGCTGCTTTCAGGTGCTTACGCTTTGACATTCCCCTCCTTCATCCCCTGCACCACAAGTTGGAAACAATGTGTTTCCAGAAATGTGTGTTGGCATTGTCCTTAACTTGGCAGAGGTTCTAGAGGATTTACACCTTAAGCAAACCGCTAATCACATGGTCAAACAAGGATGTTTGCTTTGCTTCAATCAGTTAAACATTTCTCGCCTGGTACACAAAGTCTGTTGAAACTGCTAACCATTAATCTTATATCAAACACGTCAGTAAACTTTGTCAGTAATAAATGAAGAATATATTACTCAAATATATTTAATCTCTTGCTACTTAAAGAAATATTGGTTTTAAAGTCAACTGAATTCACAAGAACAGCAGGTTGCTGACCGCATGATTGAAGGGTTGTTGGTTCTAGCTTATGGTTAAACATAGTACAGGTATATCCGTATTTGATTATAGTTTATGTAAATGCAAAATATGAAGTTTTTAAATATTCAATACAAATAATGGTTAGTAAACTGAAACACTATTCTGTATGTGTGCATGTACTGGTAATCTTCATTTGCCAGAGCTTGGACACTCTACTTTCAGAACTGGATTATGGGCAAACAGACTGACTTACAGAGAAACAACACACCCCAATGATCAGATCTCCAGTGAATTTTATTATTCTTTCATGTCAATTGATATGAATCAGAAAGATACAGGATAAATAACAGCCACTGTTTTCTAACAGGCGATGAGTTTATTGCTGTACACTGACAGGGTTACTTTAATATAGCTTCGTAATCACAGTGTTCTGAGGGGTCGTTCTTATTGACGACTTCAAACGTGCATTTGGTGTAATCATACACCACAACGCAGTTGTCAGCATAACCTGTGACTGTTGCCAGGCTGAAACAAAACAAAAAGAAAACCACTAATGAGAAGAAACCATAAGGTGAAGCTCTCTGTTTGCCAGTTGGTCTACATCCCGACCCTCACCTATGGTCATGAGCTGTGGGTAATGACCGAAAGAACAAGATCATGAATGCAAGTAGCGGAAATTAGCTTTCTTCATCGGGTGGCGGGCTACACTCTATTTGATAGAGTGAGGAGCTCGGTCATCCGGGAGGAGCTCAGATTAGAGCTGCTACTCGTCCCCATTGAGAGGAGCAAGCTGAGGTGGTTCGGGCATCTGATTCGGATGCCCACTGGACGCCTCCTGGTGGGGGTGTACCAGGCACAGTCTACCCGGGACAAGACCAAGACAAGATCCATCTTATGACCCACTGGAGGGATTATATCTCCAAGTTGGCCTGGGAGTAGTTGCGGTTGATGATGATGATGATATCATGCTTTTTGCTGCTGTTGCAACAAAACCTTTTTTCATTTTTTTACATAATTTGAAAGTTTCTGCTGCTCCATATGTTGTGTGTAAATTTCATGATGAATGGACTAAAAGAAATGATCCAAAATTAACTTACATTAAAAGTAAAGTAGGTTTTTTCCTTCTCCTGTAAAGTTACCATTTTGGAGATACAAGGTTTTCCTCTCACAACAGCGCTTTGTTACTGCTGCTGAGAACTCTGAGTTAAGGTGCATTCATTTCCATTCCATTCCATTTCCAGAGTTTACCAGATTTTAAGCTAAATGCATTGTTTTCTCCCTTCTTTAACATGATATGATGTGCGTGTATATCGCCTTGGTTCTGTTTTCTAACTGGCCAAAAAAAAAGACAAAATGTATATTTACCCCTCGCAACAGGTCATTAAGTTGGACTCGCATGAGCATTCAACACATTGGCTGTTTCTCCAGGAGGATCCAACTGCATGCCAGGTTTTATCAGTCTCATCCTGACAATGTGTCGCCCCTTTAAAAACACAGCAGATTGAAACAAGGGTTAAGCGTTCAGAGACACAATGGCAAAGTTAATTTAGCATAATTCAGATTGTCAGTCAATTCGGTGTGTCAGTTGTGTTTACCTTCTTCCAGCTGACTTATAAAGCAGGCACCACAAAACAGAGGGAAAAGGGCACACAGACCCAAAACCAGTACTGCAGACCTCTTTAACATCAGAGCAAAAAGATTACTGAGTGAATAATACAAACACAAACCTCTACAGGTTCAGTATAAGATTAAATACGAGTGTTAAGTAAGGTGTAGAACCTCTTGGGAATTCTCCCTTTCAATACTTTACCAAAAGCTATACACCTTTACAATTGAATACATTTAGTAAATGAACAAATATGTTTTAAGTGCTATAAGCAGCAAAGGCATTATGAAAATAATTACAGCAGATTATGGAGAACAGTGATGAATGTGAACTTACCATGATTGTGTCTGAAGTGACAGTGACCTGAAGTTCAGCAATTCTCTGGATCTGATCTGACAGGAGTTTTAAGGAGTTTCTTAATCGGGCGTGGCCCCAGAGCTACTGATATCGATGAAAACATGAAGGCAGTTGATACTTACTCTGATCGTACATAATGAACTCAGTCTTGTGCAGCCAGAGAGCAAATAAAACAGATAAGACCTAAAAAAAAGAAAAGAAAAAGGAGGACAGGGGGCAACCCTGACTGGTGCCAGTGTTCAGTGGTGAGGAATGGGATAGAGCACCATTTGTAATTACAGATGCCCTTTTTAGATGGATTTTTTTTTCTTGGGCATGTATCAGGTTATTAAAACCTTTGAAAAAGCAACTACAACAGGAATAAAGAGTTCATCAGAAACAAATTCTGTAGTTGTCCAGTGTTACTGGCAAAATGCCTATACTTTTTAAAATACATTTTGTTTGATCTGGCTAAATGAAAAAGAAATATTGGCTTTAACACGAGTGAGACCAAAACAATGAGCATGTTTGCATGCCCTTAAAAGTCCGATAACAGCAGAAAATAAGATTTTGTCATATTTGTAATCCAATCAAAGTGTTTATATGCACTTGATGAATGGGGAAACTCTGGGTCTACGTGAGTCAGACATAATCAGATTTCTGCCAATAAACTCACAGAAGACGACATGATGGAAACATGATGTAAAACTCAAATTTTATGCTGCTTTACCTGAAAATATGAACGTACATCATCTAGAGGATGAAGAATATTTAAATCCTTCATTACATCAAGCATGTCATTGGTTTCAGGTTTTTTGGTTCTGCGCTCCAAAAGTGTTTTGCTGCCATTTCGCTGCAAAGCTGCTTGCTTGTTTTATGCACTGTGGTCTTTTTTGCACATCCGTAGACGGAGAAATATGAAAAAAAGGTTAGAGTAATAGTTTACATGCACTGAGAAATCTGATTACTGAGCTAAAATCCAGCCTCTTTATCAGATTTCTAGACCACTCATTGTTTATATGAGTTGGGAAATTGCCTGCACTGTATATTTAATTGACCATTTTAAAACAAGACTGGTCTAGTTTTGCCGGACCACCAGGCTGCACGCTCTCACCTCTGCAACTTTTGTTAAAAAAATGATGAGGCATAGCAGGCATTTTAAAATTGAGGGGGGCATGGTCGTCAGTACATGACGCTCCTCAAACCCCACACCCCACACTTGTAGATTCAGTATTATTATTACAACCCTGTTTCCAAAAATGTTAGGATGCTGATCAAATCATGTAAATCCTATATTTAATTGAGAATACTACAAAGGCAACATATTAAATGTTGAAATAAGAAGTTTTATTGTTTTTTGAAAAATATATGCCAATTTTGAATTTGCTTCCAGCATCGAATTGTTTTCTTGGCCACAGGGTTGTATGAAGTCAAATATTTGAACATATTGAAAAGCAAATGCCCATCCCTAGTGATAAAACTCTGCTACACCACACTTCCCCATGTGTTTTTTTTTTTCTTCGTTTCCTGCAGTTCGTCCTCAAAATAATATCACGTAATATCACATCATAGCCATGATGTTATTCGCAATAAGACATGACCTCGAGTGTTCTATTGCTTTTCTACAACAGTTAAATAAAGTAAGAAATTAATAAAATGTGGACGTGGCGTCTAATATGTTTTAATGTTCGCAGTTCCTTCCACCAAATTATAGTTCCTTAACAAGCAGCTTGTTGCTGCGTCAGAGTAATGAGCTCCGCACTCTCACTGCACAGCCGGAAGCTCGTTCTCCAGCTCCTTAAACAGACCAGCTGACAGTTTGGGAATTTAGTGTAGTCTCATCTTCAGAGTCTGACCAAATCGGCTGTCAGTCAAATGTGATCTTAGAAGTGTCCGTTTTCTGTTTGTGCACAAAGTAAGAAGTAAAACCGTTCAAATGGCTTGAGCATCTCCTACAGCTGTCAAAGTTGTTGCTTAGCAACGGTGTCTCAGCAGAGTCATACAGTGTTTGTGAAAAACCTGTGATGATGTGGCGAAATAACAGCACGGTTAGAACAGCTCTCAACCAATCAGCTTGCGTAGCGGGAAATAACTGTTTTATAGGTATTACTAAAGATTACTGATTTGGTTGCGAGGCATCTGCACATGACAGTGTGAACTGAAGACAGGAGCCAGGCTGTGGGAGAGCTCACTTTAGGTGGGCTGCTCACAGTCTGAATGCTAGGGAGGAACTCTCTGCCTCCCTCTGGTGGACACAGCTAGCCTTGCAGACAACCCAGCCCCAGCATGGGTTGTTTACAGACAGTTGAAAAAAAATCACAATACTAGCATTTTTATCTCATAATGTTGGCATATATACCACATACACAAATGTCCACTTTTTCGCCTCCGTTTTGCTACCCCCAATATTGGGGACGTGGTTGGGAATGTGTTTGTTTAAAAACAGGTTAAAATCATTTCCATGATTTTTCCATGAAGGCAAATCATTTCCGAGGTATAATGTTTAACATGATCGGCAGTTTTGTGTTTAAAGGTGAATTTGACCTTTTTTTTTTTTTAAATGAGGACTATTTTTCCTTACGTCCTGCATGTACCCCTCCTCCATAGATTAAAGACAGATTAAGCTCTCTAGAGGTCTGTCTCCTATTACCGCCACTGTAAACAGTTCTGACTAAACGTTTCTCTAGAATTTAACGTTTCGCACCAAACCACTCGGGAATGACTTCACTTACATTTTAAATACTTCAGTATGCCAAATGTTTGGGAGATCAGTGGAATTCCTCTTTAAATTCAAGAATATTTACATAATTTCATGCCTCCCATATCAACATCTAATTACCTACTTAAATCAGATAAACATTTCTAGCCAGGCGCACAAACTCTGTAAATGTCAAGTAGTATGAAAAGTTTGACTCGTGCAGAACTTTGATTACTTACTCTGTGCTGATAGTTGCGTATAAAGTTCATCCATTTTCTAAGCCGCTTCTCTGTCAGAGGGTGCTGGAGCTGGAGCCTATCCCAGCGGTTATCGGGCAGAAGGCAGGATACACCCTGGACAGGTTGCCAGTCCATCGCAGGGCAGACAAACAGACACAGACAGTCACTCACACACTCACACCTAGGGGCAATTTAGCAATTGGCCTGACTGCATGTGTTTGGACTGTAGGAGGAAAGCAGAGAACCCGGATGAAAACCCACACAGACACAGGGAGAACATGCAAACTCCACACAGAGAGAACCCCGGTCACCCGGGCAGCCCTCCTCGCTGTGAGGCGACAGCACTACCCACTGTGCCACTGTGCCGCCCTGCGTATAAAGACCTTGTGCAGAATTTTGGAACAGTTTACCATCAATCTAATATCAACCACACATCAGTATACTTTATATCAGTAATAAATGAGGAAATATTACTCATATATATTTCATCTCCTGCTAATTAAGGAAATACTGGACAATTGCATCACAATCCACAGGCACAGCGAAGTGAGCTCATTTTGTTCTAGCTTCATTGCTATTGCTTACTGATGGCAGTATGAGAGAGAAGTTTGCACCTCTTAACCACTGCAATGCACTGGAATATGTTTCACTGCGATTCTGACTTCATTGGGGCCTGTGACCGCATGTTTGAACGGTCATTGGTTCTGGCCTTTGGTTAAACATACCACACATAATACTTGATGAGAAGTTATGTAATCATGAATTATGAAGTTTATTGCATTCAGTATGAATAATGGTGAGTAAACTGAGAGACTGTTTTCATCTGACTACAGAAAGCTCTGTATACATGGCTTATGTACAAACCGACTGGCTTACAGAGAAATGCCACACCCCAATGATCAGATCTCCAGTGAATTTATATGATAAATTATTATTGTAATATAATTATTATTAAAATATTATCGTTTTGTGTTAATTGACACGAATCAGAAAGATACCAGGATAAAGACCAGGATGCAGTTTTCTGTGATTTTATTGTCGTCCACTGACAACTATGAGTTACTATAAGACGGCTTCAAAGTCGCAATGTTCTGAGGGGTCGTTCAAGCGTGTATTTGCCATAATTGTACTTCACGTTGCATTCACACAGATAGAGCTATGCCATGTCACACCTCACGTTGTGTTATCTCACTAAACTCTGTTTTTGTGTTGAACGTTTGGTCTTTGAAGGGTGTGACTCATTGTCGAGATGTTGTGAATAAGACCTGGCACCCTGTGGGATCCTCCTTCAACAAACAGCAGATGCATTGAATGTGAATGGAACGCCGATTCACTGAGTTGTTATAATTGGTAAATCAAAGTTCATAAACAAGCGACATGAACATGAAATTCTCAGAAGAGTTTCATGTTAAAATGTCCATTCTAGTGGATCAATACGTGCTGCGTTTCAAAGAATAGCTTTTTTCAAGCTTTCTTTTTTCAATTTCAGTTCATCAAAATGCAAGAGAGATGTTCCAAAGCACTCAGACGAAACCTGTTTCTTTTAGATCATGTTCTCCAGACACTCTGAAGTTCTTTTATTGTTTATGGTATTTATTTATTAAACAGAATGCAGAGAGCTGGGACCTTTCCTGTAGACTGCGTGGAGTACGAATATGACAGTTGCACATATAAAATGTGTAAAAAGAATGATCCAACAATTCTGGGCCCTTATGTTGCTGTTCTTAAGTGATCATCAAGAAATATATAGCATTCATAAATTCTGTGTGTCAGATGAATCTGACTAAAATGGTCTTTAAAAGCCAAGGTTAGTAGAAATTGTACAACAGTTAGCTCTGGTCACGCAAGCTGAATGGTTGAGAAGCGTAACCAAATAACAGCACTTTTTTTGTCACGAACACTATATCAATCCGCTGAGACGCCGTTGCTAAGCAACGACTTTGACAGCTGTAGATGACGCTCAAGCTATTTGAACCTTTTTACTTCTTACTTTGCACACAAACAGAAAATGGACAGTTTTAAGATCACATTTGACCGACAGCTGATTTGGTCAGACTCTGAAAATGAGACTGCACTAAATTCCCAAACTGTCATCACCACTGAGCAGCTTTTCAGTCGGCACCTGTGACAGAACAACAGCTAAACAACCTGGAATCAGCCAGGAACAAACCAACCACCATTCGCCAAACTAAATGGGCTATAAGATGCTTTACAGACTGGCTGGAAAAAACTACATTAATATTGGTCAAAAATTGACAAAACTGAGCTAAACTTGATATTGCTGCAGTTTTAATGGCTCAGTCCAATGTGGTCTGACGCTGAAAATGAGACTGCATGTATGGCGAATGGTATTCGGTCGTGTTCTATTGCTTAAATGTCACATGAGCAAACCTGCAGCACACATCAATATTTGGTCAGAATTATTAGTGACATAGAAGAAGAACAAAAGTACACATATAAAATTGCTGACAGGACAATGAGGTCTTATCTGACCTCAGCTGACTATTCCATGGAAGGGCTTAGGAGTGATTTGGAAACTGCAGAGGTGGAGTGCAAATGTTGTGGTGTGTGGGTACAGCCTTTTATCAGTATCTTCAGTTTTGCTTTCCACCCTGTCACAGAAACTGTTTTAGCCATTAAACTACATAAGTACATAATTGCATCATTTAAGTCTTCAGGGGAGCTGAGATCAAAAGCTGGTAAGTTTTGCTTTCATTCAAGATTGATAATTTGTTGTTTTCTCTATTTTTGAGAAAGTCTGTCATTAGAAATTAATACAGGATGCTGGGCAGTTCCACTCATTTCTCATTTGCAGCATAATTAATCTTGATGACTTTCTTTACAGTGTCTGCAACACAAATAGCCATTTTGTTTACTATCCCAAACCACCAGCGACCCTACATGTGTTCTTGAGTCTTTCCATTTTATATGTAATCTTGATTTCACATTTACCTAGTGTGATTGTTTGTTGACATCTTAACCATTTAATAATGCAGAAATTTTGAGAAATTGGTAGAATTCCTCTTTAATTGTCATCAAGTTAACGTGCAACCATGGTAAGCTTACACTGTTATATATATACAATATGTAAATCCAAAAACCCCAGAAAAAGTGTTTGTCAAATTCATTTGTTTACTTTCTTTTTTTGGTCAAAGTCCATGTTGAGGAGGGCAGTGTTTGTGGTGCTGGTGCTGTTTGCTCTCGTTCCTCTGAATGATGGCAGCTGCTGGCTGGGATTTCTTAAAAAAGGTACACATGCACACACACAGAGTTATGCCAGGTTGTGCCCATCTTGGTTTATATTATGTTAAATGTGTTGAACTTTTGACCCTTGACAGACGGGACTCACTGTCAGGATAGTGTGGATAGGACCTGGCATGCTTTGGGATCTGCCTGGACCAACAGCAGATGTCATAATTGTGAATGTAATACTGATTACATGGCATGCTGTACTGGGTAAATATAGGAACTCTAGCAATGCAGTAAAGCAACACACACAAAAATATTTAACAATAAAACTAGTATAGTCATGTCTAACTTACAACCATATATATATATATATATATATATATATATATATATATATATACATACTGTATGTGTGTGTATGTATGTATGTGTGTATATACACACACACACACACATATCATTCCACCAAATTAATTCAAAGTATGGTTGAAAACACATTTCGGACTTGGAAATTAGACTAAAATTGCTTTGCTTAGACTGTCACTGTACCTTAATTATGTTTATTTTATTAAAACAAATGGTTGAACGTTCCATTTTATCACTAACAGCAATCCTAACACTCCTGAAACTTTACCAAATGTTTCAGTAGTGACCATTTTAGATGATTTTGAGCACAACTTAAAAATGCTAGCCAGTATATGACTAGAAACACAGCTTAGAACAGTTGTACACATACAACCATTCATGAAAACACAAAACAGAACCACAGACAATATGTTTCAGCAGTGACCATTCTTAATGTTAATTTTCAGATTTTAGGACATAACTGCTTTAAAACAGTGGGATCTAACTGCTCACTATGTGGCCATGAGGGACTGGGATGCAGTCTCACTTCCTGCTCTAAAGTGCAGGGGTGTGACTGAAATAAGGCTCTGACCATGGACTAAAATGTTTTTGTTTTTTGGTAGTGACATGAAAATGTGGGACTGTGGCATTTTCTCATGATCATTTTATCCATATTTAACAGTTTAGCTGCCAAATACAGTAAATAGAATTTTTGATAATAGTTTTATGTACCACCAAAAAGTTTCTTCTATTGTTACAAGAATGATATCGTAACAATATAAGAACGCTTTTTGGTGCTATAGTTAACATTTTAATGATTACAGTTTAAGAGAAGACTTGCTTTAGATGCAATTTGACCCCAAATCTAAACAATGACTGCGGGGACTAAAATCACTCCCATCTTTAGTGTCTTAAAGTTATAAATGTTCAGTGTAATTCAGATGCATGTTAAAACGTCCATTCTGTGAGATGAATGCAAATTGAACATTTTTTTCAAACACTGGGCCTCATTCACCTGCCATTAAGAAAAATTTCCAGTTTTCATGAAGATTCTGACATTCACCAATGGTTTCATATTTGGGATTTGTTCTTAGGTAAGAACAGAATCTACACACACTCTTAAACACAGAGGTGTGTACAATTCTGCGGTTCAAGGACACGTCATAAATCTGACGTAGACTTTTTTTAGACTTTCTCAGTAACACACTTAAGAAAAGACTTAGGAAGATATTGTTGAATGAGGCCCAAAGTCTTTTCATTTTCAGTTCATCAAAATGCATGTGGTGTTCTGAAGTACTCAGATTTTCTATGCTGTTTTTCAGATTCTCTAAAGTTCATTAAGAATTTCTTTATGAATTTCTTTTTTCCCCCAGAATGCCAATGGTGCACGTTACAGGCGACTGCACAGTGGTATACGATTATGACACCTGTACATCTGATGTCATTCATAAGGAAAACGGCACAGTTCCATGCACTGCCATGAGCTCTGGAAAGTGAAATAAAGTGAAATTGGTGTAAAGAAAAGAAAGCCAAATTCAGTAATTCTACATGTGAGATAAATTTAACCAAACATTCTTAATAATGAAGGTTGATAACTGATACTGAGTTATTTCTAGCTAGCTGGGAAAACTGTATAGCTAAACTGCCTTAAAGATAGTGTACTACAATCTTTAGGACCTTAATAATGATGGTGGATTTGTGGCATATTAAAGAAAATATTTCTATTCTGCTCCTTTGAGTTGTCATTCCTGCAACAATCCTTTAGACTGTAGTAAGATCACTGTCAACTCTGAAATCCACAGCATGATACTCCCACCACCAAACTTTACTTTAGGTATATCTGGACATTGAATCAGTTTTGAAACACAAAATCCACAATACCAGTATTTTAAATGATTTATGCAATCACACTTTCAGCAAGAGCGAGAAGAAAATCCACTTTTTATTCAATAAAATCAATCTAGTATTGTATTATTAGTAGTATTATTTGTGTAAGGGATAAAAGTTACAGGTTCAAAACATTGTGAAATAATGCATGAAAACATCTCCCAAAGTGGAAAGGTTACAAACAGAGTTTCTGATAAACTTTTAAAAACAAATATTATATATAAGTAAGTAAATGGTGCAGCAGTTGCATTCTGGCGCCTCAGGCTATTTGTGGGATTGTTGTTCTAATTTTCCCATTCCACATTTAAGATGGAACTGGAAAATACAAACAACAAGCCAGCGCAATTGGAAGTCAACTTCAGCCTCTTCTGCTTTGGTAACCCAGCTTCACGCAGACCAGATTATGAATGCTAGTACTCAAATGTTGAAATCACTTAAAATGTCCATCCCTGCTGAAAAATTAGGTAAGGTTAACTAACTTCAGCTGAAGTCTAGTGCTTACCTGTTTTGGACATGCGTCTTGAATTCCTTGAGGGCTCTAAACTGACTGTCTTTCGAATGCATCGGCAATATTTACTCGCATTTTACTGCATTTCTGGTCATGCAGCTTTTTATACGAAGGCTTTTTAGGTCAGGATGAAATTTGTTTGGATGCTTCCATGGCTGCAGCACACAGTGTTTGCCTGCTTATGCGTTACATAACCCAGGGTGTTGAAATGGTACTGAGAAATGGGCAGTTGGTGGGATCATGGGTCAAAACACAAACAGACTTTCCTTCCATAATTTTTAACTTACCATGTTTTCTTAATTTCTGATAACATAGAGTATCATGGTAAATTTATGATTTAGTAGAGTAATGGTATTACATATTATTCCTTTAAGAATATCCAGAAAAAGTACATATAAACTGAATTGAATGGAATGAACCAGAAGTCGTGGGCAGTCGTGGGCTGGAGGTTAGGGATCTGGCCCTGTAACCAGAAGGTTCTAAAGCAGGAGTGTCTGATCTTATTTGATGATAAGAGTCAGAGTGATTGCAGGTTTTTATTCCAACACGACAGCAACTGATTAAACAAGTGGAATCAGGTCAACAAAACTGGCAGCCACATTGGCCCTTTGCAGATAAGATTAGACCCCCTTGTTCTAGAGTCTTTCAGTAATCTGACACAGGCATGGCATACCAAACAGCTGACCTACTCCTTTCATCAAGAAGGGGAAAAACTGAAACACTCCTTACAACAAACCTGCAGTGAGAACGGCACTAGCAGTATTATTAGGTTAAGAGACGTGAAAAGCTGAAGGAATGTGTAAAGCTTGACACACTAACCTGATCATCTGGAGGAGACTGTTGTGAAGGATGTGACTGAGAAGGCAGAGATGGTGCAGCTGTGTCGCTAACTAGGCTAGCTACTGTAACTGATGTTAGCTAGGTCCAGAAACAAATAACATGTTGGCATCATCCACTGAGGGGAAAATACTTTGTGTAGGACACTAAGTCCTCATCAGTATCCACAGATTAGCTCTGTTTTTGAATAATTAAAGACGTTCCTCTGCCTGATTCTATATATATTTATTTTGCTGTTGCCAAAAATGGTAAGCACTGCCATTATATTACATTGTTTTTGTCCAAAGTTTACTGTTTTTTCCCATGTTTTTTTTTCTTTCTTGCAGTTAACAAGATATCTTACGGATACTGCAATATCAAAAATAGTCAGAATGCCTATCCCTTCTATTGTTTCATAAAAGATGCTAAAAGATCTAGTGTACAAGACAAGTCCTCCAACTATCTGGGATAACACAGCAATGATCTAACATCACCTTCGCAACCACCTGAGATTCCATTGCAATGGCCTTGCCAAACCTTAGCAACCACCTGAGCTACCATGGCCGTGGCCTAGCAACATCTTAGCAACCACCTCGGATAACATAGCAGCATTATAGAAACCACCTTGGATTTCATAGCAACAGCTTTGGCAAACCAACTGAAAGTCCTGAAATCTGGAGATGCTGCAGCCCCCCAGGACCAGCACTTAGCACATCCCTGCTCTCATTAGCTCACTTTGACAGTGGAAAGTAGTGAAACAGAAACTTTTCTTTTATGTGATGTTTCTTAGATTCTTAGTCTAGCAGTATGTGTCTCACTGAAGCAGTCTACTTTACGTCTAACTGGAAATTCTGCAGGAAGATTTAAGTCTGCATGGATGCAAACTTGCTGTCAGAAGGTTTTTTACTTCACACCGTTATTGACTTTAAGATAGCCTCCACTATGGTGAGCCCTCCATGTGACCAAGGCAACTTGTTTGTACAGAGGGAAAGGGGCTGGAATGAGACTGGCAAAGAGACGGTCATAGGCCAGCCTTAGCAGTACAGCAAAAATGTGACTTCATTAGTTTAGTGGTCACAGACCTCAGAACATCCACACTGAGCCTGCAATCATGGTGAGTTTACATGATTTCTGTGTTTACTAGTGCTGCTTAAATAAGGTTTAAATGTTATCAATAAATCATTTAAAGTCAGGGTACATTGATGGTGACCGTCGTTTACAATGTAGCTGAGAAATGTACAAAAAAAACAAATGACTCAAAGAGAGTAAATATAATTCTGTAGTAATGAACGTGATATAAAGCATAAGGATGAAATTAAAACACAGAACATAACAATTCTCACACAAATAAAATGAAGAATAAAAAAAGTATAAAACTCAAATAAAACAAGAGAATAAGAAAAGAAAGAAATAAAACTAAAGTAATAATGCTAAAATACTATAAAATCCTAAAAATCAACTAAAAACTAAAATCAACAAAAAACAGTTGATGGTTCAGTAAAGGTGGTTAGAGATCAGACGTTCAGCAACTCTTGATACTATAATCAAATAACTGAATTATTAAATCAGCATTGAAGGCTCTGAAAATCAATGTATTTTTTTTAAATTCAATAATCAGTGGTCGCAGCAACATTGTTAATATGTAAATTGAATAAGACTGGCCCCAGGATTTAACCTTGTGGAACACCTTTAGATGTAATACACCGAAAATGTTGATTTATTTAGGATCATTTGATTATTTGTATATAACAATATGCACAGAAATGACCTCACAGTTGTCCACATAGTGGGTCTAGGACATTCCTAATCTTGTTTGTGATGGAACCTGTTTGTGATTAACCTGTATATTTTGTTGTCTTCCCTGCTGTAACACACGAATCAGTGAATCAGATCATTAGCAACCCCATTCTCAGTCGAAATGAGTGTGTTAGAGCAGGAAAAAAGCTAAAATAGTGGGCCAGACCCTGTTAACATAAAGCTTCTAAAAGCCCAGAGTGCTGATCTCATTATAAATAAGTAAGGAATCTGATCCCAGATTGGCACTGATATACTGAAAAGCTTTATGAATATAGGCCCTGCTTTGGGAACCTCTGCTCTAGGCCAGTTGTTCTTATTCGGAATGACCTGTGCTGGGGTTCCCAAACTTATTTCATCACAAAGATGACACTTAAATGGTAGAGTGAGCATAGCACTGAGCACTCTCTCTAGCAGTGAAGATGATCTTAATTCTAAGATGGGAATTCAGGCTTTGTTCCTGCAGAAATCAGAAGCAGGAGCAAGAAAACAGTTTGAAATCCAGTTATGTCAGTGAAAATAATCCATTTTAATGAAACTGGATTTTTCTCACATTGGAAAGAAAATTGCAGTCTTGCTACTCATACCAATAAAAAGAGTAGAACAATGCAGTTCATTAAAACATAAAAATTCTCCAGACAGAGTGCGGAGGTGTTCGTGAACTCCGTTTGTTTACATGTGTTTTGTTCCTGTGCTGAAGAGGTCAGTGTTCGTGGGGTTGGTGCTGTTTGCTCTCGTTCCTCTGAATGATGCCGCCTGCTTCATGGCGTTGCTGAAAGGAGGTATCCAAAGAGTTGTGCCCTGTTATGTTCATGTCGGTTTATATTGTGATGTGTTACTAACTTCTGAGCTTTGATAGGCGCCACTCATTGTCAGGACCTCTTAGATAAGACCTGGCATCCTGTGGGATCCTCCTGGACCAACAGCAAATGTGATCAGTGTGACTGCAGTGCTGATGGAATGCGCTGCTGTAATGGGTAAATAAACCAAAGCTGTCAATGAAATAACTAAATTATTTTTGCACTCGGGTTTTGTTCTAAAAATAATGATATGTACATCCTTTCTTTATCCTAAATGATCCTAAAGGATCCATGTCCTACCTGTTTTGGGCATGTTATTTTTACCTTTGTGGTCCTCTTGAAGTGTTTGTGTGTTCTTCAATAACACCTAAAGAGAAAATGCAAGAATGTAATAATGTAATGAAAACAGTTAAAACTGTGTTGGAGGAGTGACTAGAGAAGGTCTCCATCCTCAATGTTGATTGATACACACACACATATCATTCCACCAAATTAATTCAAAGTATGGTTGAAAACACATTTCGGACTTGGAAATTAGACTAAAATTGCTTTGCTTAGACTGTCACTGTACCTTAATTATGTTTATTTTATTAAAACAAATGGTTGAACGTTCCATTTTACCACTAACAGCAATCCTAACACTCCTGAAACTTTACCAAATGTTTCAGTAGTGACCATTTTAGATGATTTTGAGCACAACTTAAAAATGCTAGCCAGTATATGACTAGAAACACAGCTTAGAACAGTTGTACACATACAAACATTCATGAAAACACAAAACAGAACCACAGACAATATGTTTCAGCAGTGACCATTCTTAATGTTAATTTTCAGATTTTAGGACATAACTGCTTTAAAACAGTGGGATCTAACTGCTCACTATGTGGCCATGAGGGACTGGGATGCAGTCTCACTTCCTGCTCTAAAGTGCAGGGGTGTGACTGAAATAAGGCTCTGACCATGGACTAAAATGTTTTTGTTTTTTGGTAGTGACATGAAAATGTGGGACTGTGGCATTTTCTCATGATCATTTTATCTATATTTAACAGTTTAGCTGCCAAATACAGCAAATAGAAACTTTTTGATAATAGTTTTATGTAGCACCAAAAAGTTTCTTCTATTGTTACAAGAATGATATCGTAACAATATAAGAACGCTTTTTGGTGCTATAGTTAACATTTTAATGATTACAGTTTAAGAGAAGACTTGCTTTAGATGCAATTTGACCCCAAATCTAAACAATGACTGCGGGGACTAAAATCACTCCCATCTTTAGTGTCTTAAAGTTATAAATGTTCAGTGTAATTCAGATGCATGTTAAAACGTCTTTGTCCATTCTGTGAGATGAATGCAAATTGAAAGCATAATTTTTTTCAAACACTGGGCCTCATTCACCTGCCATTAAGAAAAATTTCCAGTTTTCATGAAGATTCTGACATTCACCAATGTTTTCATATTTGGGATTTGTTCTTAGGTAAGAACAGAATCTACACACACTCTTAAGCACAGAGGTGTGTACAATTCTGCGGTTCAAGGACACGTCATAAATCTGACGTAGACTTTTTTAGGACCTTTCTCAATAACACACTTAAGAAAAAACTTAGGAAGATATTGTTGAATGAGGCCCAAAGTCTTTTCATTTTCAGTTCATCAAAATGCATGTGGTGTTCTGAAGTACTCAGATTTTCTATGCTGTTTTTCAGATTCTCTAAAGTTCTTTATGAATTTCTTTTTTTTCCCCAGAATGCCAACGGTGCACGTTACAGGTGACTGCACAGTGGTATACGATTATGACACCTGTACATTTGATGTCATTCCTAAGAAAAACGGCACAGTTCCATGCACTGCCATGAGCTCTGGAAAGTGAAATAAAGTGAAATTGGTGTAAAGAAAAGAAAGCCGAATTCAGTAATTCTACATGTGAGATAAATTTAACCAAAACATTCTTAATAATGAAGGTTGATAACTGATACTGAGTTATTTCTAGCTAGCTGGGAAAACTGTATAGCTAAACTGCCTTAAAGATGTGTACTACAATCTTTAGGACCTTAATAATGATGGTGGATTTGTGGCATATTAAAGAAAATATTTCTATTCTGCTCCTTTGAGTTGTCATTCCTGCAACAATCCTTTAGACTGTAGTAAGATCACTGTCAACTCTGAAATCCACAGCATGATACTCCCACCACCAAACTTTACTTTAGGTATATCTGGACATTGAATCAGTTTTGAAACACAAAATCCACAATACCAGTATTTTAAATTATTTATGCAATCACACTTTCGGCAAGAGCGAGAAGAAAATCCACTTTTTATTCAATAAAATCAATCTAGTATTGTATTATTAGTAGTATTATTTGTGTAAGGGATAAAAGTTACAGGTTAAAAACATTGTGAAATAATACATGAAAACATCTCCCAAAGTGGAAAGGTTACAAACAGAGTTTCTGATAAACTTTTAAAAACAAATATTGGTCAATCATGGACGTTGTCACCAACAAAATTACTTTTAAAACGGATTTTGGACATTGATTGACGTTAATAGCCAATGCCGGCAGTATGATTGGGTTTAGCAGCCCCAAGCCCACACATGAGATCAAGTTTACTTGTAATATTGAAATGTTAAAGAAAAAACTGAAAGAGATATTAAAGTAAAAGAGAAATGAAAATTTGATCAGTAAGTGTAATTGTGAGGTGTTTGCTAAGTGTTGCTCCCTCTTGAGCTACCAACACCAGTGCCAGTTCTATGTAATAATCGACATAAGCAGCGGCTTAAGGCCCTGCAACTCTCAGCTGGCAAGCTATGTTATGTTAGCCATGTTTACCAAACTTGGTGACAAAAGCATTAATTATGCCCAGCAACGGTCACTTGATTATTGAATGGCGTTTTCTCCAGTGCCCTGAGAAAATATTTTATTGCACTGCTAATTGGTTAAAGGCAGTGCACTAAATCTGATGAAGAATTAGGTTGTTATTGGAATTCAGGTTGTTGTAAAATGATTTTTGAAGTCATAGGCCAGATGTGGTAGTCTGACAGCCCTGCTTAAAGGAAAGTATATGAAATACTGACAGCAAAAATGGGTACTGCAGTCCAAATTCTAATTTTCTTCTAAATAGAGAGTCTGCCCCTGCCCCCTACTCCCAAGACTCAATGCTTATGCGGGTTGCCAGGTTGAGGACACTGAACTTACACAAACAAGTGCAATGTTAAACTTTAACAATGGCAAGCGATGACAAACAATGACAATTCATGCCCTGTATCTAATGTATACATTTGCTCAGTTTTTTTTATAACTCTGTCTATGTTGGCTAGATGGCTAGATGCATGGCTGGCTATATACAGTAGCCAAAGCTAAGCCCAGAGCCAACTGTCCAACTGTCCACTGCTTCAAAAATACTGGAATGAGGCTGAAGTCAGCTTTTTTGATGTTGCCAGTTCTACCTTAGATGGTGCCACAGTTGCATTTGCACCTCAGGCTGTTTGCTGATTTCTGGTTTGAATTTGCCCATTCGACTTTAAATGGTGCAGCAGTTGCATTCTGGCGCCTCAGGCTATTTGTGGGATTGTTGTTCTAATTTTCCCATTCCACATTTAAGATGGAACTGGAAAATACAAACAACAAGCCAGCGCAATTGGAAGTCAACTTCAGCCTCTTCTGCTTTGGTAACCCAGCTTCACGCAGACCAGATTATGAATGCTAGTACTCAAATGTTGAAATCACTTAAAATGTCCATCCCTGCTGAAAAATTAGGTAAGGTTAACTAACTTCAGCTGAAGTCTAGTGCTTACCTGTTTTGGACATGCGTCTTGAATTCCTTGAGGGCTCTAAACTGACTGTCTTTCGAATGCATCGGCAATATTTACTCGCATTTTACTGCATTTCTGGTCATGCAGCTTTTTATACGAAGGCTTTTTAGGTCAGGATGAAATTTGTTTGGATGCTTCCTTGGCTGCAGCACACGGTGTTTGCCTGCTTATGCGTTACATAACCCAGGGTGTTGAAATGGTACTGAGAAATGGGCAGTTGGTGGGATCATGGGTCAAAACACAAACAGACTTTCCTTCCATAATTTTTAACTTACCATGTTTTCTTAATTTCTGATAACATAGAGTATCATGGTAAATTTATGATTTAGTAGAGTAATGGTATTACATATTATTCCTTTAAGAATATCCAGAAAAAGTACATATAAACTGAATTGAATGGAATGAACCAGAAGTCGTGGGCAGTCGTGGGCTGGAGGTTAGGGATCTGGCCCTGTAACCAGAAGGTTCTAAAGCAGGAGTGTCTGATCTTATTTGATGATAAGAGTCAGAGTGATTGCAGGTTTTTATTCCAACACGACAGCAACTGATTAAACAAGTGGAATCAGGTCAACAAAACTGGCAGCCACATTGGCCCTTTGCAGATAAGATTAGACCCCCTTGTTCTAGAGTCTTTCAGTAATCTGACACAGGCATGGCATACCAAACAGCTGACCTACTCCTTCCATCAAGAAGGGGAAAAACTGAAACACTCCTTACAACAAACCTGCAGTGAGAACGGCACTAGCAGTATTATTAGGTTAAGAGACGTGAAAAGCTGAAGGAATGTGTAAAGCTTGACACACTAACCTGATCATCTGGAGGAGACTGTTGTGAAGGATGTGACTGAGAAGGCAGAGATGGTGCAGCTGTGTCGCTAACTAGGCTAGCTACTGTAACTGATGTTAGCTAGGTCCAGAAACAAATAACATGTTGGCATCATCCACTGAGGGGAAAATACTTTGTGTAGGACACTAAGTCCTCATCAGTATCCACAGATTAGCTCTGTTTTTGAATAATTAAAGACGTTCCTCTGCCTGATTCTATATATATTTATTTTGCTGTTGCCAAAAATGGTAAGCACTGCCATTATATTACATTGTTTTTGTCCAAAGTTTACTGTTTTTTCCCATGTTTTTTTTTCTTTCTTGCAGTTAACAAGATATCTTACGGATACTGCAATATCAAAAATAGTCAGAATGCCTATCCCTTCTATTGTTTCATAAAAGATGCTAAAAGATCTAGTGTACAAGACAAGTCCTCCAACTATCTGGGATAACACAGCAATGATCTAACATCACCTTCGCAACCACCTGAGATTCCATTGCAATGGCCTTGCCAAACCTTAGCAACCACCTGAGCTACCATGGCCGTGGCCTAGCAACATCTTAGCAACCACCTCGGATAACATAGCAGCATTATAGAAACCACCTTGGATTTCATAGCAACAGCTTTGGCAAACCAACTGAAAGTCCTGAAATCTGGAGATGCTGCAGCCCCCCAGGACCAGCACTTAGCACATCCCTGCTCTCATTAGCTCACTTTGACAGTGGAAAGTAGTGAAACAGAAACTTTTCTTTTATGTGATGTTTCTTAGATTCTTAGTCTAGCAGTATGTGTCTCACTGAAGCAGTCTACTTTACGTCTAACTGGAAATTCTGCAGGAAGATTTAAGTCTGCATGGATGCAAACTTGCTGTCAGAAGGTTTTTTACTTCACACCGTTATTGACTTTAAGATAGCCTCCACTATGGTGAGCCCTCCATGTGACCGAGGCAACTTGTTTGTACAGAGGGAAAGGGGCTGGAATGAGACTGGCAAAGAGACGGTCATAGGCCAGCCTTAGCAGTACAGCAAAAATGTGACTTCATTAGTTTAGTGGTCACAGACCTCAGAACATCCACACTGAGCCTGCAATCATGGTGAGTTTACATGATTTCTGTGTTTACTAGTGCTGCTTAAATAAGGTTTAAATGTTATCAATAAATCATTTAAAGTCAGGGTACATTGATGGTGACCGTCGTTTACAATGTAGCTGAGAAATGTACAAAAAAAACAAATGACTCAAAGAGAGTAAATATAATTCTGTAGTAATGAACGTGATATAAAGCATAAGGATGAAATTAAAACACAGAACATAACAATTCTCACACAAATAAAATGAAGAATAAAAAAAGTATAAAACTCAAATAAAACGAGAATAAGAAAAGAAAGAAATAAAACTAAAGTAATAATGCTAAAATACTATAAAATCCTAAAAATCAACTAAAAACTAAAATCAACAAAAAACAGTTGATGGTTCAGTAAAGGTGGTTAGAGATCAGACGTTCAGCAACTCTTGATACTATAATCAAATAACTGAATTATTAAATCAGCATTGAAGGCTCTGAAAATCAATGTATTTTTTTTAAATTCAATAATCAGTGGTCGCAGCAACATTGTTAATATGTAAATTGAATAAGACTGGCCCCAGGATTTAACCTTGTGGAACACCTTTAGATGTAATACACCGAAAATGTTGATTTATTTAGGATCATTTGATTATTTGTATATAACAATATGCACAGAAATGACCTCACAGTTGTCCACATAGTGGGTCTAGGACATTCCTAATCTTGTTTGTGATGGAACCTGTTTGTGATTAACCTGTATATTTTGTTGTCTTCCCTGCTGTAACACACGAATCAGTGAATCAGATCATTAGCAACCCCATTCTCAGTCGAAATGAGTGTGTTAGAGCAGGAAAAAAGCTAAAATAGTGGGCCAGACCCTGTTAACATAAAGCTTCTAAAAGCCCAGAGTGCTGATCTCATTATAAATAAGTAAGGAATCTGATCCCAGGTTGGCACTGATATACTGAAAAGCTTTATGAATATAGGCCCTGCTTTGGGAACCTCTGCTCTAGGCCAGTTGTTCTTATTCGGAATGACCTGTGCTGGGGTTCCCAAACTTATTTCATCACAAAGATGACACTTAAATGGTAGAGTGAGCATAGCACTGAGCACTCTCTCTAGCAGTGAAGATGATCTTAATTCTAAGATGGGAATTCAGGCTTTGTTCCTGCAGAAATCAGAAGCAGGAGCAAGAAAACAGTTTGAAATCCAGTTATGTCAGTGAAAATAATCCATTTTAATGAAACTGGATTTTTCTCACATTGGAAAGAAAATTGCAGTCTTGCTACTCATACCAATAAAAAGAGTAGAACAATGCAGTTCATTAAAACATAAAAATTCTCCAGACAGAGTGCGGAGGTGTTCGTGAACTCCGTTTGTTTACATGTGTTTTGTTCCTGTGCTGAAGAGGTCAGTGTTCGTGGGGTTGGTGCTGTTTGCTCTCGTTCCTCTGAATGATGCCGCCTGCTTCATGGCGTTGCTGAAAGGAGGTATCCAAAGAGTTGTGCCCTGTTATGTTCATGTCGGTTTATATTGTGATGTGTTACTAACTTCTGAGCTTTGATAGGCGCCACTCATTGTCAGGACCTCTTAGATAAGACCTGGCATCCTGTGGGATCCTCCTGGACCAACAGCAAATGTGATCAGTGTGACTGCAGTGCTGATGGAATGCGCTGCTGTAATGGGTAAATAAACCAAAGCTGTCAATGAAATAACTAAATTATTTTTGCACTCGGGTTTTGTTCTAAAAATAATGATATGTACATCCTTTCTTTATCCTAAATGATCCTAAAGGATCCATGTCCTACCTGTTTTGGGCATGTTATTTTTACCTTTGTGGTCCTCTTGAAGTGTTTGTGTGTTCTTCAATAACACCTAAAGAGAAAATGCAAGAATGTAATAATGTAATGAAAACAGTTAAAACTGTGTTGGAGGAGTGACTAGAGAAGGTCTCCATCCTCAATGTTGATTGATACACACACACATATCATTCCACCAAATTAATTCAAAGTATGGTTGAAAACACATTTCGGACTTGGAAATTAGACTAAAATTGCTTTGCTTAGACTGTCACTGTACCTTAATTATGTTTATTTTATTAAAACAAATGGTTGAACGTTCCATTTTATCACTAACAGCAATCCTAACACTCCTGAAACTTTACCAAATGTTTCAGTAGTGACCATTTTAGATGATTTTGAGCACAACTTAAAAATGCTAGCCAGTATATGACTAGAAACACAGCTTAGAACAGTTGTACACATACAACCATTCATGAAAACACAAAACAGAACCACAGACAATATGTTTCAGCAGTGACCATTCTTAATGTTAATTTTCAGATTTTAGGACATAACTGCTTTAAAACAGTGGGATCTAACTGCTCACTATGTGGCCATGAGGGACTGGGATGCAGTCTCACTTCCTGCTCTAAAGTGCAGGGGTGTGACTGAAATAAGGCTCTGACCATGGACTAAAATGTTTTTGTTTTTTGGTAGTGACATGAAAATGTGGGACTGTGGCATTTTCTCATGATCATTTTATCTATATTTAACAGTTTAGCTGCCAAATACAGCAAATAGAAACTTTTTGATAATAGTTTTATGTAGCACCAAAAAGTTTCTTCTATTGTTACAAGAATGATATCGTAACAATATAAGAACGCTTTTTGGTGCTATAGTTAACATTTTAATGATTACAGTTTAAGAGAAGACTTGCTTTAGATGCAATTTGACCCCAAATCTAAACAATGACTGCGGGGACTAAAATCACTCCCATCTTTAGTGTCTTAAAGTTATAAATGTTCAGTGTAATTCAGATGCATGTTAAAACGTCTTTGTCCATTCTGTGAGATGAATGCAAATTGAAAGCATAATTTTTTTCAAACACTGGGCCTCATTCACCTGCCATTAAGAAAAATTTCCAGTTTTCATGAAGATTCTGACATTCACCAATGTTTTCATATTTGGGATTTGTTCTTAGGTAAGAACAGAATCTACACACACTCTTAAGCACAGAGGTGTGTACAATTCTGCGGTTCAAGGACACGTCATAAATCTGACGTAGACTTTTTTAGGACCTTTCTCAATAACACACTTAAGAAAAAACTTAGGAAGATATTGTTGAATGAGGCCCAAAGTCTTTTCATTTTCAGTTCATCAAAATGCATGTGGTGTTCTGAAGTACTCAGATTTTCTATGCTGTTTTTCAGATTCTCTAAAGTTCTTTATGAATTTCTTTTTTTTCCCCAGAATGCCAACGGTGCACGTTACAGGTGACTGCACAGTGGTATACGATTATGACACCTGTACATTTGATGTCATTCCTAAGAAAAACGGCACAGTTCCATGCACTGCCATGAGCTCTGGAAAGTGAAATAAAGTGAAATTGGTGTAAAGAAAAGAAAGCCGAATTCAGTAATTCTACATGTGAGATAAATTTAACCAAAACATTCTTAATAATGAAGGTTGATAACTGATACTGAGTTATTTCTAGCTAGCTGGGAAAACTGTATAGCTAAACTGCCTTAAAGATGTGTACTACAATCTTTAGGACCTTAATAATGATGGTGGATTTGTGGCATATTAAAGAAAATATTTCTATTCTGCTCCTTTGAGTTGTCATTCCTGCAACAATCCTTTAGACTGTAGTAAGATCACTGTCAACTCTGAAATCCACAGCATGATACTCCCACCACCAAACTTTACTTTAGGTATATCTGGACATTGAATCAGTTTTGAAACACAAAATCCACAATACCAGTATTTTAAATTATTTATGCAATCACACTTTCGGCAAGAGCGAGAAGAAAATCCACTTTTTATTCAATAAAATCAATCTAGTATTGTATTATTAGTAGTATTATTTGTGTAAGGGATAAAAGTTACAGGTTAAAAACATTGTGAAATAATACATGAAAACATCTCCCAAAGTGGAAAGGTTACAAACAGAGTTTCTGATAAACTTTTAAAAACAAATATTGGTCAATCATGGACGTTGTCACCAACAAAATTACTTTTAAAACGGATTTTGGACATTGATTGACGTTAATAGCCAATGCCGGCAGTATGATTGGGTTTAGCAGCCCCAAGCCCACACATGAGATCAAGTTTACTTGTAATATTGAAATGTTAAAGAAAAAACTGAAAGAGATATTAAAGTAAAAGAGAAATGAAAATTTGATCAGTAAGTGTAATTGTGAGGTGTTTGCTAAGTGTTGCTCCCTCTTGAGCTACCAACACCAGTGCCAGTTCTATGTAATAATCGACATAAGCAGCGGCTTAAGGCCCTGCAACTCTCAGCTGGCAAGCTATGTTATGTTAGCCATGTTTACCAAACTTGGTGACAAAAGCATTAATTATGCCCAGCAACGGTCACTTGATTATTGAATGGCGTTTTCTCCAGTGCCCTGAGAAAATATTTTATTGCACTGCTAATTGGTTAAAGGCAGTGCACTAAATCTGATGAAGAATTAGGTTGTTATTGGAATTCAGGTTGTTGTAAAATGATTTTTGAAGTCATAGGCCAGATGTGGTAGTCTGACAGCCCTGCTTAAAGGAAAGTATATGAAATACTGACAGCAAAAATGGGTACTGCAGTCCAAATTCTAATTTTCTTCTAAATAGAGAGTCTGCCCCTGCCCCCTACTCCCAAGACTCAATGCTTATGCGGGTTGCCAGGTTGAGGACACTGAACTTACACAAACAAGTGCAATGTTAAACTTTAACAATGGCAAGCGATGACAAACAATGACAATTCATGCCCTGTATCTAATGTATACATTTGCTCAGTTTTTTTTATAACTCTGTCTATGTTGGCTAGATGGCTAGATGCATGGCTGGCTATATACAGTAGCCAAAGCTAAGCCCAGAGCCAACTGTCCAACTGTCCACTGCTTCAAAAATACTGGAATGAGGCTGAAGTCAGCTTTTTTGATGTTGCCAGTTCTACCTTAGATGGTGCCACAGTTGCATTTGCACCTCAGGCTGTTTGCTGATTTCTGGTTTGAATTTGCCCATTCGACTTTAAATGGTGCAGCAGTTGCATTCTGGCGCCTCAGGCTATTTGTGGGATTGTTGTTCTAATTTTCCCATTCCACATTTAAGATGGAACTGGAAAATACAAACAACAAGCCAGTGCAATTGGAAGTCAACTTCAGCCTCTTCTGCTTTGGTAACCCAGCTGCACGCAGACCAGATTATGAATGCTAGTACTCAAATGTTGAAATCACTTAAAATGTCCATCCCTGCTGAAAAATTAGGTAAGGTTAACTAACTTCAGCTGAAGTCTAGTGCTTACCTGTTTTGGACATGCGTCTTAAATTCCTTGAGGGCTCTAAACGGACTGTCTTTCGAATGCATCGGCAATATTTACTCGCATTTTACTGCATTTCTGGTCATGCAGCTTTTTATACGAAGGCTTTTTAGGTCAGGATGAAATTTGTTTGGATGCTTCCATGGCTGCAGCACACCGTGTTTGCCTGCTTATGCGTTACATAACCCAGGGTGTTGAAATGGTACTGAGAAATGGGCAGTTGGTGGGATCATGGGTCAAAACACAAACAGACTTTCCTTCCATAATTTTTAACTTACCATGTTTTCTTAATTTCTGATAACATAGAGTATCATGGTAAATTTATGATTTAGTAGAGTAATGGTATTACATATTATTCCTTTAAGAATATCCAGAAAAAGTACATATAAACTGAATTGAATGGAATGAACCAGAAGTCGTGGGCAGTCGTGGGCTGGAGGTTAGGGATCTGGCCCTGTAACCAGAAGGTTCTAAAGCAGGAGTGTCCGATCTTATTTGATGATAAGAGTCAGAGTGATTGCAGGTTTTTATTCCAACACGACAGCAACTGATTAAACAAGTGGAATCAGGTCAACAAAACTGGCAGCCACATTGGCCCTTTGCAGATAAGATTAGACCCCCTTGTTCTAGAGTCTTTCAGTAATCTGACACAGGCATGGCATACCAAACAGCTGACCTACTCCTTTCATCAAGAAGGGGAAAAACTGAAACACTCCTTACAACAAACCTGCAGTGAGAACGGCACTAGCAGTATTATTAGGTTAAGAGACGTGAAAAGCTGAAGGAATGTGTAAAGCTTGACACACTAACCTGATCATCTGGAGGAGACTGTTGTGAAGGATGTGACTGAGAAGGCAGAGATGGTGCAGCTGTGTCGCTAACTAGGCTAGCTACTGTAACTGATGTTAGCTAGGTCCAGAAACAAATAACATGTTGGCATCATCCACTGAGGGGAAAATACTTTGTGTAGGACACTAAGTCCTCATCAGTATCCACAGATTAGCTCTGTTTTTGAATAATTAAAGACGTTCCTCTGCCTGATTCTATATATATTTATTTTTTTTGCTGTTGCTAAAAATGGTAAGCACTGCCATTATATTACATTGTTTTTGTTTTTCCCATGTTTTTTTTTTTCTTTCTTGCAGTTAAGATATCTTGCGGATACTGCAATATCAAAAATAGTCAGAATGCCTATCCCTTCTATTGTTTCATAAAAGATTATAAAAGAGCTAGTGTACAAGACAAGTACAAAAGTAATAAAACTAAAGTAATAATGCTAAAATACTATAAAATCCTAAAAATCAACTAAAAACTAGAATCAACAAAAAACAGTTGATGGTTCAGTAAAGGTGGTAAGAGATCAGACGTTCAGCAACTCTTGATACTATAATCAAATAACTGAATTATTAAATCAGCATTGAAGGCTCTGAAAATCAATGTATTTTTTTTTACATTCAATAATCAGTGGTCGCAGCAACATTGTTAATATGTAAATTGAATAAGACTGGCCCTTGGATTTAACCTTGTGGAACACCTTTAGATGTAATACACCAAAAATGTTGATTTTTTTAGGATCATTTGATTATTTGTATATAACAATATGCACAGAAATGACCTGACAGTTGTCCACATAGTGGGTCTAGGACATTCCTAATCTTGTTTGTGATGGAACCTGTTTGTGATTAACTTGTATATTTTGTTGTCTTCCCTGCTGTAACACACGAATCAGTGAATCAGATCATTAGCAACCCCATTCTCAGTCGAAATGAGTGTGTTAGAGCAGGAAAAAAGCTAAAATATCCAGTGCAGTGGGCCAGACCCTGTTAATAAAAAGCTTCTAAAAGCCCAGAGTGCTGATCTCATTATAAATAAGTAAGGAATCTGATCCCAGGTTGGCACTGATATACTGAAAAGCTTTATGAATATAGGCCCTGCTTTGGGAACCTCTGCTCTAGGCCAGTTGTTCTTATTTGGAATGACCTGTGCTGGGGTTCCCAAACTTATTTCATCACAAAGATGACACTTAAATGGTAGAGTGAGCATAGCACTGAGCACTCTCTCTAGCAGTTAAGATGATCTTAATTCTAAGATGGGAATTCAGGCCTTGTTCCTGCAGAAATCAGAAGCAGGAGCAAGAAAACAATTTGAAATCCAGTTATGTCAGTGAAAATAATCCATTTTAATGAAACTGGATTTTTCTCACATTGGAAAGAAAATTGCAGTCTTGCTAGTCATACCAATAAAAAGAGTAGAACAATGCAGTTCATTAAAACATAAAAATTCTCCAGACAGAGTGCGGAGGTGTTCGTGAACTCCGTTTGTTTACATGTGTTTTGTTCCTGTGCTGAAGAGGTCAGTGTTCGTGGGGTTGGTGCTGTTTGCTCTCGTTCCTCTGAATGATGCCGCCTGCTTCACGGCGTTGCTGAAAAGAGGTATCCAAAGAGTTGTGCCCTGTTATGTTCATGTCGGTTTATATTGTGATGTGTTACTAACTTCTGAGCTTTGATAGGCGCCACTCATTGTCAGGACCTCTTAGATAAGACCTGGCATCCTGTGGGATCCTCCTGGACCAACAGCAAATGTGATCAGTGTGACTGCAGTGCTGATGGAATGCGCTGCTGTGATGGGTAAATAAACCAAAGCTGTCAATGAAATAACTAAATTATTGTTGCACTCGGAACAAAAACTTTTACCATTTTTGTTGGCGATATGAGGTTTTGTTCTAAAAATAATGATATGTACATCCTTTCTTTATCCTAAATGATCCTAAAGGATCCATGTCCTACCTGTTTTGGGCATGTTATTTTTACCTTTGTGGTCCTCTTGAAGTGCTTGTGTGTTCTTCAATAACACCTAAAGAGAAAATGCAAGAATGTAATAATGTAATGAGAACAGTTAAAACTGTGTTGGAGGAGTGACTAGAGAAGGTCTCCATCCTCAATGTTGATTGGTTGGTGAAGGTTGACATTTTAAAATACATAGCTTGCTCTTTTTGTAATAACTCTGGAGAATCTATTGTTCACTTATTTTGAAAGCGTAAAAACTGCAACGGATATTGAAGTTGGGTAATTTCATAAACCAAAAAACTGACATGTTTTTTAAGCTAACAGTTGAGTATTTACTCTTTTGAATATGTAAAATGTAAATTCCAATAAAGTATTTGATATTTTTCAACCGTATGCTATCAAAATTGTATATTAATTCAAGAAAATGTGCCAGTTAAATGCCAAACTACTGTATTTTTAGCACTTATTATTTTTTTGTGATGTACTGTACTGTTTGTGCTGGTATGTTAATTATGTCCTCAGTAAAATTTTAAAAGGTTGACAGTTTTACAGCTTAAACTACAAGAGTGCGTGTAAATCATAGACTACGTTGCTGCATCGGAAACACTGTTAACAATGAAAAGAAGCAGATTAAAACATTCTCAGCCCCAGTTTAGACATCCTGCACTTTTGCATCTACTTCACCTTATTCTGAAGATCTTCCAGAGCAGATGCTCCAGATGAAAAGTGTGACTTTTACTTGACCTTCTTTGGATGTTCTGTTCTTTGATATTTTCTTTCTTTCTTTTACAGATTGCCATCTGTGTGGTTCACTAAAGATTGCACTGTGGAGTACAATTATGACACATGCACATTTGAAGTGTTTAAAACGAGCGACAGGACTGCTCCATGCTCTTTCAGCGCTGTTGGAAAGTGATAAAAAAAGACAGCAAGTGAAGGCAGAGTTGAGCGATTCTGTACGTTGGTGGAGATAATGAATCTAACCAGCACTCAGAGCTGCAGCACACGGCAGTAGTGAAGTGCACAGTGATTTACATTCAAAAGCAGAAGTATTGTAGTCCTGCTGCAAAATATAACTATAGCCATTAATGATCGACTGAAGATGCACATGTAAAGTACAGTGTAATAAAACATTCCCAACTTTCAGTTATTCTCCAGGGTATACTTTCGTTTTTCCATCATACAACCAGATCATATAGCAGATTATTCAGTAACTGCATTAAATAAATGTCATTTTTAAATGTTTTTTGTAAAAGCTCCCCTCAAATGAACAGAAAATGTGTTTTATGATCACATATATTGCTATATGCTTACATTTTACTACCGAAACACAAAAATCTTAATTGCTCTTCGTATTTTTTATCAAATACATTTTTACAGAGCAGATCACTGAAGAGACGCCGTCTGTTTATAGTTTATAGCCCAGATCTGTGGAGAAAATGGGAAGTGGGTCGACTTTCAGTAGAAAACAAAATTGTGAGTTCAGCTTCTTTTATTATAAGGGTTTAAAATGATATCACCATCTATCTGACTGGAAAGAAGAGTTACAGCCTCAATATGACGCCCAGCTTCTCAATGTAGCTTATGAAATATGAAAGTTATGAAGAACATGACAAAGTGTGTTTTGTAACCACGGGTGGTCCCAAGGAGTTTAAAAGGTTAAAATGCTGTACATCTAACCTGGCTTACGGATAGTGTACAACCTGGAAGATTTTATAAATGCATGCAAATTTATGGCACATTAAAGCAAGAATCCTTTTTGGCTTTTTGATGTTGTAGACATTGTGACCCCTGGTTCCCATCACCACCACTGTAAAGACATCTGAGTCTGTAAATCTGCCTGTAATGCATTTCACATCAAACCGCACGAAATGACTATTTACATCTTACTCCAATTATGCAGAAGTCTTGAGAAGTTGGTGGAGTTCCCCTCTTAAGGTCACACATTCAAGCTCTGTTTAGGCTGAAGATGGTCAGTGAAGTTCAGCACCAGTCTGGGATCTTTAAGAAGTATGAGGCGGGGTAGCACAGCGGAACCGTGAAACCTAAGTTCTCCTGATAATGTCAGAGTACTGCCTCCTCCTAGATTTTCATCACAAACCCCCATGTGGCCTAGATGGACACTGTATGATCTCCACATGTAGGGTAGGGGTCAGTGTGCCACAGTCTAACATGACTAAACCAGATTAGTAGAAGCAGATGAGATCAGTATGAGCAAAACAAGCGTGCTGTGTCTGCTAAGAACCTACACATTTAAAACAGACGGTTCTTCAGTGAAGGAAATGGTTCTATTTACAATCATGAGTTCTATACAGAACCATTTGCATGTTTAAAATAGCTCTCTGCTTGGTGAAATGGTTCTTCAGATTGACGGAGAATGTGCTGTATGAGGTTCTGTATAGCACGGGTTCTGCTACTGTGACAATGTCAAGCTTGTCACAATAGAGAAGAACCCCTTTTGGTGCGATACAGTAGCATTTTCAAAAAGGATGTAATGGGTTCTATATAGAACTCATGGGTCTAAATAGAACCATTCATTTAGCTAAAGAACCCTTGAAGAACCATCTTTTTGTGGTCAACTTACACAACGAACATAAAGCAATACTTGTAACAAAACGGATAAACACCTCAGCACACTGTCCTGGTTCGTACTTACTGGTGATGTAGCAGTGTTTGGTATCTAACATCTACATCTGGAACAGTAAAGGATTCGCTAAGGCGCCGTTAGCTTTAGCTGCTAGTGTTAGCAAACACAGCGGGCCCCTCAGCGGGATTAATACTAATAATACAGCTGTACCTGCTATAGAAAGCTGGAAAACGGGAAAGTGTGAGTAAAACTGATTGTGTTCTTTGGTACATTTGATATCACAGACTCAAACACAGCAAGATTTTACCGTACCAACGACTGTTATGTTTATCTTTATCATAGAATAGCCAACCGTTATACTTACAAACATTCTGATTAGGTCTATAAAAACGCTGTTTACTTTAAATCACCGTATTTGATTTATTGTCATCTCATTTCAAACATGAATCGTGGTCTTGGTAGCGATGAAGAGTCGATTCTTCGACTCCAGCATGTCTGCCAGTGAGAGAGCGGCACTGTGGCTCTTTTCAGTGAGTCAGATCAATCAGCTCAGCTCACCAGAAAGACTCGACTCTTTTAGCTGCTTAACGGATCGTCAACATTCATCAACAGACAAGAGTTAAAAATGAGAATAACTGGCGAGAAAGGCCTGGAAAATGGAAAATAAAGAACTAACGCAAAAGCCGGTGTTGGGAATAATGAGGGGAGGAACCGTTTCATTATTTATTTTTAAAAATGCGAGTGAGCTCCCTGCGATGACCTAAAAGAGTCGACTCAAAGCACTCCCCTCGCGAACTCTCGGCCAGCGACTGCGAACGCTGAAATGCTCACAGTCGACTCTTCGATTCAGTCGACTCCGTGTTTTTTGGCTGTAACGGACTGAGGTGTGTGTTGAGTTTGAGCAGAGCGAGTTTGTTCATCTGCTTTGGACATGTGTTGAGGAGGAATAGTGGATATATTGGGCAAATAATGTTGGAGATGGAGAAGGTTTATGGATGTAGAGATGGTTGGTGTGAAAGTAGAGGAGGCAGTGGATAGGGCAAGATGGAGGCAGATGATCCGCTGTGGCGACCCCTAAAGGGAGCAGCCGAAAGAAGAAGAGTTTGTTCAGCTTTATGCTTTATTTAGCTTTATGAGGATCTGATAAACACGATCTCAACATGTCCAGGAGAACCAAACTCATTTCCTCCATGATCAGAGCTGAAACTCGGATCCAAAACGGAGACCAATCGAAAAACAACAGTCAACAATATTTTTCACAGAACGTTGATGAAATTTTGTGCTGTCCTTATTGGAAAGTCTCTGCACTTGTACGGTCTCTGATGTAAACTGACCGTTGGTGCTGGTTTTGTGGTCTTCATGCACATAGCCGTTCAGGAGGGGATATCATTGCCAGCACGTGAATCAACCACTGGTCACCGGTTAAACCAAAGGCCAAAGCACATTACACAACCACCAGAAACCAAAGGAAACACTTAACGGTTTATGTAGGGTTTTTCAGCAGGGATACATTCAAAAACTTAAGTTTTAGCCTAAATGTAATGCCTGGTTTAAACCTGCTTAAGGGAAGGTTTTATTCCTGCACATGTAATTTAAGTGTATGCATTAAGCTCCCATATTAAGGGTCATTTAATTGAGCTCTGTGTGTATGTAGCCCATTAGTTTACCCAGACCACATCAGCTGTAGTTCGTGTAATATTTACCTGTGAATGTCTCTGCATTTAAACCAAAGTTTGTTTTTTGGCCTAAAGCTAAAATATAATGTTAGCCCGATGCAAATTTATCACATATTTATTGAGAGCCCACATAAAATGACTGAAGTATCAATTAGCCTAAAACTCGCTAAGGAAAACCAAAAGTTTGTGTGAATCAATTTCATGAATCAATGCAATTTTAGTTAATTACAGTTCTGTCTCCATGTGTTTATGGGTTCAAATTGCCCACCAAAAACTTCCTTGAAATATCTGAAGTCTACGTGAATCACGTGATTATCATGCATATTGAACTTCCACTGACGCGACTCTCTCTTTCCTGTTTTAAGTGTTCTGCGTCGAACGGTGTCCATGTGGAAACACCACCGGAACCGTTACCCTCCGTGCTCAGAACCATTTGGCCCTGCGGTGGAAAAGAGGCCAGTGGCAGAAGACCATATTCCCCAGAGCGACTAGAGCTAGGCCTTCAATTTAGGCCAGAACACTTAACACTTACTACAATAATGCTAAATTCTGCTACCGTCGCTAGGAGATTCCACCTGTGTGTCAGCGCTAACAGGGATTCAAATTAACATAATCTGGCAGTTCTGGATTAAACAGAGATTATGTCTGTCACAACCAATATCTGTCTCTTTTGCCCAAGGTCTGGACATTTATAAGAAACTCTAATATTATCTAGAATATTACTGTAATCCAATATCTTCAAAACGAATTCACTTTATTAAGCATCAAATGGCAAGATGGTTCCCGGTCAACCACAATGGAAAGAACATCTCAAAACATCCCTTTTTATTCCCCTCTGGGGCGATTCCATACCATTTTAAGTTAAGTGATACTTTTTTAATCCCACAAACGGGGAAATTCCACCTCTGCATTTAACCCATCTGTGAAGTGAAACACCACATACACACTAGTGAATACACACACTAGGGGGCAGTGAGCACACTTGCCTGGAGCGGTGGGCAGCCCTATCCACCGTGCCTGGGGAGCAATTGAGGGTTAGGTGTCTCTTGCATAGCTCTCCATACGGCATCTCCACTCCACATACGTAAGAGTGGACCTCAGCTATAACTTAAACTGCTCCCTTCTGTGCCAGCCAATGTTTAATTTATTGATTACTCATCAGGGAATGTTTAATCAGTAATGTGATAGTGGCCTGAGGTTAGCCATATTGACGTGCAGAACTATTTTGACTTTTCTGAAGGTGTTGATGACAGAACTGTAGCACAAAAGCGTACAATTGGCCAAAAAAAGGAACATTTCTGTGTCGTGAACACAGTGACTTCAGTTTTCTGAAAGCTGAGGCCAGAGCATCAGCCAGGCTAAACATCAGGCGTGGGTAATGCTGAGGGAAAGTGGAGTGGTCGAGACTGTGGGCCGCTCGCGCATTTGTTGGGGGAAGTCCTGAAGCCACAAAGCAGCTGTCAGGTGAAAGGTAGGGATAAGCTCAGATATATCCTGTTTACTACCTATTTTTATGAGCAAACACATGTGACGTTTCAGGTTTTAAAGCTGTGTATCTACTTATAGCCAGTGTGGCTGCAGAATTTCATCCCAACAAAGCAGAAACTCACATGATAAATTGTTTGAACAGCTCATTAAACAAGTGGAATTATGTGAGCTCCTGCTTGTACCTGCATTCACACAGGTCCACTGTGGATAAGATCAGACTGCTCTGTTTTACCTATGCTCATTGTCTATTTTATCAGCTCCACTTACTTTAGTGGTCAGGACCCCCATGGACCCTCACAGAGCAGGTACTGTTTAGGTGGTGTGTCATTCTCACCACTTCAGTAACACTGATGTGGTGGTGGTGTGTTGGTGTGTGTTGTGCTGGTACGAGTGGATCAGACACAGCAGTGCTGCTGGAGTTTTTTAACACTGTGTCCACTCATTGTCCACTCTATTAGACACTCCTACCTTGTCAGTCTACCTTGTAGATGTAAAGTCAGTGACAATAGCTCATCTGCTGTTGGCTGGATCATTTTGGTTGGTGGAGTATTCTGAGTCCAGCAGTGACACTGAGGTTTTTAAAAACAACAAAACAGCTTTGCTGTGTCTGATCCACTCAGACCAGCACGTCAGTGTTACTGCAGTGCTGAGAATGCTCCACCACCTAAACAGTACCTGCTCTGTGAGGGTCCATGGGGGTCCTGATCACTGAAGAACAGGGTAAAAGGGGACTAACAAAGTATCAGAGAAACAGATGGACTACAGTCTGTAACTGTAGAACTACAAAGTGCAGCTATACAGTAAGTGGAGCTGATAAGATGGACAATGAGTGTAGAAACAAGGACGTGGTCATAATGTTACGCCTGATCAGTGTGTATATGTGTAAATGTAATATCAGTGGGACATAGTTGGCACCCCAATCATGGCATCACAATTCTCATCTTCCCAAGCATAAATGATGCATGAAAATGTATTTTTACTAGGATAATCTTCAACACTGTTGGGTGTCAAACAGATAAAACAAAGGATAAATGAGCAATGGCTGATTGTAAGGACTTGTGGAATGTAAAGTTAGTGAAGACCGCTTGAGAGAACAAGATATTGACTAGGTGAGCAACAAAATACCTGGGGAACTGTGCTGGACACCAGCCTGATGTAGGGTGTATACGTGGAAAAAAGTCAAAGCAGTTTAGTTTATATCAACCTTTATTAAAGTCATTTTGATTGGATTAACATGAACTTACAGAATTACTGACGTCTGCCCTTATTTTCTGTTCTCTATTTCTCTTTCACTTTATTTCACTTTCCTACACCACTGTGAGAGCAAGGAATTGAGTGGTCCTCCTTTTTAACCACTTTAAATGTACATGTGTGATAATTGTACTCCACAGTGCAATCTTCAGCAAAGTTCAAAATTGTTGGAAGTCTGTAAAAGAAAGAAAGAAACAATAATAATAATAATAAAGAAAGAACTGAACATCCAAAGAACATCATGTAAATGGGGCTGAGAATGAATTAACTCCTTAAAATCCCAGGCTTATTACATACTAAGGCAAAATTGCTGAGTTATTCTTAGGTTATGGAAGTGTGTAGTGAACCGCTGGGCCTGCCGGATGGCCCTGGACGTTTAAGAGGTTAATCTGCTTCCCATTGTTTTCTGTGCAGCAGCATAAACCCTGACTTAAAGGCACTCCTCCAGTTTAAGTTGGAAAACTGTCAACGTTTGAATTTAATTTTATTTTATTAGTTTTTATCATTTATTTTAGATTTTTCAAAGAGGTTTGTAGTCGACCTTTAGCTTAATAAACATGTAAGTTTTTCTGTTTATGAAAATCATTTAAATCCAAAATTCATTACAATCTCTACATTCTCAAAATAAGTGGATGATAGATTCTCCACAGTGAGCAAGTATTTCCCTGTTTATTTCAACTGTCAACTCTCACCCAGTAAAAGTACCATTAATGGCTGTTTACCATTATTTACCATTACTTGCCTGTGTAGCCAACATATTAGTCAATCCCAGCAAGATACGCTAATTATTAAATGCATATAATCAGAGTCTCATAACTGAGTGGTGACTACCCTCATTTTCACCATAAAGCATAATCAATGCTTTATTAATGATGACTGATTGTCTCATTTTCCGTAATTGGGGTGGTCAGAAGCATGGCCATGCCTCATTTCAGGCCAGCATTTGGTTATGCCTCTGGCCCCCCCTATGGATTAGATTTTACACCAGAATTGGTACACATGCTAAGCCAAAACTGCTGAACGACACTTGATATTTCAGTACAGATGCAACTAGTGAGCATCCCGCTGACCATTTTTGACCATTCATTTTTTTCACATATATAGGCCTGTATAATATAGCCTGCACATGTCTTCATTTCAATAACAAATTAAATAAAGTTAAATGAATGGAGAAAACCTCTGAGCATAGTTAGCTAGATAGCAACTGATAGATAGATAGCAACTGTTTGAAAGAGGTTTTGATTGGCTGATTTTTTAGTTACTCCCCTCATGAATCCAACAGACTCTACTGCACTAGTGCAAAGCTGCTGTCTGCTGCTTTGATTATGGGACTACTCTGTCCTCTCTACACACTTCTATAGTTCCTGTAGTGACTGAATAATAAGCCTTAGTGTGTAATCCGCCTGGGATATTAAGGGGTTAAATGACCCATGCAGTGCAAAAATGAATTTTCCTCACTTTACAAAAACAACCTCCGTTTCTATGACAACACAAACTCATGACTTTTAAATATGTCTAACTATTCAGCCTATAACAGTTCCCCTCATTCACAGTGAGTGTTTGGGCTGCTTTTTGAATGAGGCACAATAGAGCGCGACCAACCGTAACAGAGATCACATACATATCAGTCTTAAAGGCAGTGTAACAGCCTGTTTAAATGCAAGGGATAAAGAGGTTGGTAGATGGTTTTTTGGTACATGGAACAAAACTAACATTTTTAGCAAGATTAAAAAATAAAATGCAAGAAACATTTACAATATGGATCCATTAAGATTTCAAAGCACATTCTGTATTTAGTTTTTGTAATGTAATTTGTATGTACATACAAAAAAGTACCTTTGCAGTAGAAGAAAAATATTCAATGTAAGTTAATGAAACAAGACTATTCTAAGTCACACTGTGTCAAAATTTTACCACAATGTAAATGCCAGCCTACAATTTCAAATTATGTAAAAAAAGTAACAGATAAATAGTTTTGTTCCTACTGAAACAATAATTTAGTTACTTCATTGACAGCTTTGGTTTATTTACCCATGACAGCAGCGCATTCCATCAGCACTGCAGCCACACTGATGACATTTGCTGTTGGTCCAGGATGATCCTATAAGGTGCTGGGTCTTATCTAGGTTATCCTGACAACGAACCTCACCTATAAAAAGTCAAAAGTTAGTAACACATCACAATGTAAATAAGAGCATAACAGGGCACAACTCTTTGCATATGGATACCTTTTTTCATCCTCTTCATCCAGCAGGCTCCTTCATTCAGATGAATGAGAGCCAACAGCACCAACCCCACCAACACTGACTTCTTCAGCACGGACTTTGGAACAAAAAGCAAGTAAACAAATGTTAACAAACACATCCGCACTCTGTCTGGAGAACTGCAGTCTTGTTGATTGTTCTACACTTTCTATTGATGCAACTAGCAAGATTGAGATTTCCTTTTTAATCAAAGGTCCAGTTTTATTAAAACTTTTTTCACTGAGACAACTAGATTTTGAATTAAGATCATCTTAACTGCTAGAGAGAGTGTTCAGTGCTATGCTCACTCTACCATTTTAGTGTCATCTTCGTGCTGAAATACTTTCGGGAACCCCAGCACAGGTCATTCCGAATAAGAACAACTGGCCTGTATTCCTCAGATTCCTCATTTACTTACAATGCAGGAACACATCGCTGTTGTTGGAAAAAAACCTCGTATCTCGTATCGTAAAACGAATACTTTATTTTTAATGTAAGCCAATGGAAGCAGACTTTTTTCCAAGTCATTCTGGGTCGTTTCTTTTAGTCCCTTCATCATGAAATTTACATACAGTGTAAAGGACAACAGGCATTTTCAGATTATGTTAGAAACTGAAAAATGACAAAATTGGAGATACATGTTTTCTTCTGACAGCAGTGATATCCTAGATTAGCACTCTGGGCTTAAAGAGGCTTTATGGATACTGGCTCCAGCAAGCTGTGCTGCACATTCTAGCATTCTTCCTGCTCTACCAAACCCATTTTACCTGAGAATGTGGTTGCTAATTTGATTAGTTGGAACACATGTGGGTTAGAGCTGGGAAGACACCAAAATATGCAGGTTAAAGGTTACATGACAACCAAGATTAGGAATCCCTGTCCTAGACCCACTAGGTAATTTCTATGTTTATTATTATATGCATTATATACATATACTCAAAATGATCCTAAAGAAATCAATAGTTTTGGTGTATTTCCAAGGGTGTTCCACAAGGTTAAATCCTGGGGCCAGTCTTCTTTAGTTTATATATTAACAATGTTGCTGATTCCTGTACAGGCAGCAAAAAAAAAGTAGTAAGATGTAGCATTTTGATTATTTGATTGTACTATCAAAAAAAGTCACTGAACTTCTAATCTCTGACCATCTCTATTCAGCCAGCAATTGTTTTAGTTCATTTTAGTTGATTTTTAGAATTTTCTAAAACTCTATCATTACTTGTTTTATTATTTGTTTTTAGCTTATTCTGTAGTTTTATTCGATTTTTATTCTACTCAGTAATTTTGCTTATCTTGATATTAGTTTATACTCTAAAGATATATTTAATTTTCTGTATTGTTAAAACTACATCATTATGCTTTATATCACTTATTTATATCTTTGTTACATGGTTATTATTACCGAATAATATTTACTTTCGAGTCCCTTGTTTTTTTGTTCAGTGCTCAGCTGCATTGTAAATGAGTCATCTTCAATGTCACATGACTTTAAATAAAAGTTATTTAATTTATATCAAGAACATTTAAAACTCATTTAAACAGCACTACTAAACATAGAAATCAAGTTAACGTACCATGGTTACAGGCTCAGTGTGGATGCTCTGAAGTCTGTGACCACTACTCTAATAAACGTCAAATTTTTGGTGCACCTCCCATAAGGCTGGCCCCTGATAGTTTCTCCTCCAGTCTCATTACAGCATCCATTTCCTCTGTCTAAACACTCCGCCTCCACATACTGGCGGCTGTCTTCAAGTCAATAGCGAGGAGAAGGAGTGAACTCAAAACACGTCTTACAGCAAATGTACCTCCTTGCTGACTTGATTGGTTTTGCAGAAGTTACAGTTAGACAAATACAGTAGGCTGCCTATTCAGCCATGCAGTCTTCAGAAACATGCAAATAGAGTAACATATAAAATAAACAAATTCAATCATTCAATTTAATTCAAATTCAATCATAAGTAATCAAAGAACCATCTAAGAAACATCAGAGAAAAAAAAGGTGCCAAATTGGGCTATCGGGAGCAGGAGCATGGGAAGATTTCAAGATTGTTTAACTGCAACTGATGAAACAGTTAGCTTGTCAAGGCTTCTGCTGTGTTATTCTGGGTGGATGCTAAGATGTTGCTAAACTATTGCAATGGAATCCCCCCAGGTGGCTGCTGAGGTGTTGCTGGGCCATTGCTACGAAGGTTACTAAGGTGTGGCTTGGCTGATACCAAAGTATTGGGACACAGCACCTAATTATTGAGTGTTTCAGCCACACTTATTGCTAGCAGGTGGATAAAACTAAGCACATAGCCTTGCAGTCTCAATAGACAGACACTGGCAGTAGAATGGGTTGTAACCGATGACATGGCACTGTCGCAGGATGCCACACCTGCCACAAGTTTGTGAAAGTTCTGTCCTGCTAGATCTGCCCCTGCCAACTGTAATTTCTGTTATTGCAAAATGGACGTAGCAACAACAGCTTCGTCCCAAAACCATAGATTGCACAAACTCACAGTGTCTATCCTCTGTTGAATCACTCACTAACAAGTTCCAAATTGCATTTGGAAGAAACATCAGCAAAAGAACATTAGGAGCTTCATAAAATGGGTTTCCATGGATGAGCAGCTACATACAAGCCTAAGATCAAAATGTACAATGCCAAGCATTGGATGAAGTGGTGTACAACGCCGCCACTGGACGCTGGAGCATTGGAAACATATTCTGTGGAGCAACGAATCACACTTCACTATCAAGGCAGTCTGATGGACGAGTCTGGGTTTGGGAATATGGGGTTGTTTTTCAGGGGTTGGCCTAGGCCCCTTAGTTCCAGTGAAGGGAAATCTTAATGCTTCAGCAGACCAAGACATTTTGGACAGTTGTATGCTTCCAACTTTGTGGGAACAGTTTGAGGAAGGCCCTTTTCTGTTCCAGCATGACTGAGCCCCAGTGCACAAGGCAAGGTCCATAAAGCCAGACCCTCTCATCTAACATCAGTGTCATCAGGATTCGTATGGTACTTTTTTTCTCAACCCTTTTACTGATGATCTTTAAGCAAATTTCTAGGTGGATTGAATCTCACTACTGCAGACAAGGAGATATAGGCTACAAACACTAAAATAAAAGCCATAACTGATGTGTTTACTAAACTCATATCTCTGTAACCATATGAGGCCTTCGTATTTCAAGCTTCATAATACACCACGTTTTTTTTAAAATAGGAGACAGACAGGCCAGTCTAGCACTGTTCTCTCAGTACACAGCCATACTGTTGTAACGCTTGTAGAATGTTTCTTGGCATTGTCATGTTGAAACAAGAATGCATGCCCCTGAAGAAGACGGCATCTGAAAGGCAGTATTTGTTGCTCTAAAATGTGTATATATATTTTAGTGTAATGGTTCCATCACAGTGCCCTGTGATGGACTGGTGACCTGTCCAGGGTGTATCCTGCCTTCCGCCCGAAGACTGCTGGGATAGGCTCCAGCATCCCCCCGTGACCCTGACAGAGAAGCGGCTTAGACAATGGATGGATGGATAGATGGTTCCATCACAGTGCCCTGCGATGGACTGGCGACCTGTCCAGGGTGTATCCCTCCTTCCGCCCGAAGACTGCTGGGATAGGCTCCAGCACCCCCCCGCAACCCTGACGGAGAAGTGGCTTGGAAAATGAATGGATGGATGGGTTCCATCACAGATGTGCAAGTTACCCATGCCATAGGCACTAATACACCCCTATACCATGACAAACTCTGGCTTTTAAACTTTATGCTGGTAACTTTATGCTTTATGCTGGTATAGGTGGTCCTTTCCCTCCTTCACCCAGACAGCATGCCGTGTAAACCATAAGAGTAGACCTGTATTATCGCTCCTGTAATGCCAAAGCAGTTTGTATTCATATAAGCAACAACACAAACCTGTTTCTGTTATTAAATTGATGCCATGAATAAAGCACAATATACACCCCCCCCCCCCACCATTATTGACTTTTCAGGGTTTTACAGGGTTTAGACCAGTCCTAAATTTCACAGATCATAAACATCTTGAGTTATAAAGTGAAGCATGGTGGTGGGAGTATTGTGCTGGAATTTTAGAGTCTAATTGCATCTTTCTCTACCTTGAAATCACTTTATTCTTAATTTATCATTCTTCCACATAAATTTTAAGATGGAGTTCAAAAAGGTGGTTTTATCACTTCCTATGAAAAGGAAATAGCACAATATGGTATTTATTTACAAGATGTTTTTGCCAAAATTTAAACTGACACATAGACTTTACAGCACTTTTACATAAGACTGGACTGTTGTGGACATTGATTTTGCTTTAATGTGCCACAAATTTGCAATCACTAGTCCATCCATCCATCCATCCATTATCTTCCGCTTCTCCGGGGGTTCGGGTCGTGGGGGCAGCATCCTAAGCAATGAAGCCCAGACCTCCCTTTCCAAAGTCACTTCCACCAGCTCCCCAAGGGGGATTCCAAGGCGCTCCCAGGCCAGCTGGGTGATATAGTCACGCCAGCGTGTCCTGGGTCTTCCCCGGGGTCTCCTCCCAGGTGGACTCTCGAGGGAGGCGTCCAGGAGGCATCCTAACCAGATGCCCGAACCACCTCAGCTGGCTCCTCTCGACGTGAAGAAGCAGCGGCTCTACTCCGAGTCCCTCACGGATGACTGAACTTCTCACCCTATCTCTAAGGGAGAGTCCAGACACCCTGCGGAGGAAACTCATTTCGGCCGCTTGTATTCGCGATCTTATTCTTTCGGTCATTACCCAAAGCTCATGACCATAGGTGAGGGTGGGAACGTAGATCGACCGGTAAATCGAGAGCCTTGCCTTATGGCTCAGCTCTTTCTTTACCACAACAGACCGGTAAAGAGCCCGCATCACTGCTGACCCAGCACCAATCCGCCTGTCAATCTCCCGCTCCCTTGTACCATCACTCGTGAACAAGACCCTGAGATACTTGAACTCCTCCACTTGAGGCAAGAGCCTATCCCTGACCCAGAGAGGGCTCTCCACCCTTTTCGGCCTGAGAACCATGGTCTCGGATTTAGAGGTACTGATTCTCATCCCAGCCGCTTCACACTCGGCTGCAAACCGATCCAGCGAAAGCTGAAGTTCGCGGCCTGATGTCGCCAGTAGGACCACATCATCTGCAGCGATGTGACCCTGAGGTCACCAAACCGGACACCCTCCATCCCCTGACTGCGCCTAGAAATTCTATCCATAAAAATTATGAATAGAATCGGTGATAAAGGGCAGCCCTGATGGAGTCCAACTCTCACTGGGAACGAGTTTGACTTACTGCCGGCTATGCGAACCAAACTCCAGCTTTGTTTGTACAGGGCCTGAATGGCTCGTAGCAAAGAGCCATGTACCCCATACTCCCGACGCACCTCCCACAGAATACCCCGGGGAACACAGTCGAATGCCTTCTCCAGATCCACAAAACACATGTGGACTGGTTGGGCAAACTCCCATGAACCCTCCAGAATCTTGGAGAGGGTGAAGAGTTGGTCTAGTGTTCCACGACCAGGGCGGAACCCGCACTGCTCCTCCTGGATCCGAGGTTCAACTATAAGCCGGACTCTCTTCTCCAGTACCCCTGCATAGACCTTACCAGGGAGGCTGAGGAGTGTGATTCCCCTGTAGTTGGAACACACCCTCCGGTCCCCTTTATTAAAAAGAGGCACCACCACCCCAGTCTGCCAATCCAGTGGCACTGCTCCCGATGTCCATGCAATGTTGAAAAGGCATGTCAGCCAAGACAGCCCCACAACATCCAGAGCCTTGAGGAACTCAGGGCGGATCTCATCCACCCCTGGAGCCTTGCCACCAAGGAGCTTTTTAACTACCTTAGCGACTTCAGCCTCAGTAATGGACAAGCCTATTCCCATGTCCCCAGACTCACTGGAGAACGTCTCGGTGGGGTTGAGAAGGTCCTCAAAGTATTCCTTCCACTGCCCAATGATGTCTTCAGTTGAAGTCAGCAGCACACCATCTCCACTATATACAGTGCTAGTGGCACACTGCTTTCCCCTTCTGAGTCACCTGACGGTTTGCCAGAATCTTTTCGGAGCCGACTTAGTCACTTTCCAAGGCCTCACCAAACTCCTCCCATACATGGGTTTTTGCCTTGGCGACAACTGAAGCCACAGATCGCTTGGCCTGTTGATACCTGCCAGCTGCCTCTGGTGTCCCACAGGCCAACCATGCCCGGTAGGACTCCTTCTTCAGCTTGGCGGCATCTCTCACCTGGGGTGTCCACCACCGGGTTCGAGGATTACCGCCCCGACAGGCACCAACTACCTTACGGCCACAGCTACAGTCAGCCGCTTCAACAATGGAGGAATGGAACATGGCCCATTCTGAGTCAATGTCCCCCACCTCCCCCGATATCTGGTCAAAGTTCTGACGGAGGTGTGAGTTGAAGATCAATCTGACAGGTTCTTCTGCTAGACGTTCCCAGCAAACCCTCACTATACGTTTTGTGCTTGCCTGGTCTGACCGGCATCTTCCCCCACCACCTGATCCAACTCTTTACCCGAGTGTTCAAAACACATGGCCACAAGTCCGATGACACGACTACAAAGTCAATCATTGAACTGCGGCCTAGGGTGTTCAAACATTGTGTTCGTGATGGACAAACTGTGGTTTGCACAGAAGTCCAAAAACTAAATACCACTCGGGTTCAGATCAGAGAGGCCATTCCTCCCAATCACACCCCTCCAGGTCTCACTGTCATTGCCCACGTGAGCGTTGAAGTCCCCCAGTAGGACAATAGAGTCTCCAGGAGGAGCACTTTCAAGCACCCTTCCCAAGGACTCTAAGAATGCTGGGTACTCTGAACTGCTGTTCGGTGCATAAGCACAGACAGCAGTCAGGACCCATTCCCCAACCCGAAGGCGTAGGGAAGCTACCCTCTCATCCACCGGAGAAAACCCCAACATACAGGCACTGAGTCGAGGGGCTATGAGAAAGCCCACACCTGCCCGCCGCTCTCACCATGGGCAACTCCAGAAAAGAATAAAGTCCAGCCCCTCTCAAGGAGATTGGACCCAGAGCCCAAGCTGTGTGTTGAGGTGAGCCCGACTATATCTAGCCGGTATCTCTCAACCTCGCGCACCAACTCAGGCTTCTTCCCCGCCAGTGAGGTAATGTTCCAAGTTCCAAAAGCCAGTTTCAGCAAAAGAGGATCAGAACGCCAAGGCCCATGCCTTCGGACACTGCCCGATCCACAATGCACCGAACCCCTACTACTGCCCCTCCCATTGGTGGTGGGTCGATGGGAGGAGGGACTCATGTAACTCCTTCGGGCTGGGCCCGGCCAGGCACCATGAGTAAATGCCCGGCCACCAGACGCTCGCTGGCGAGCCCCTCCCCGAGGCCTGGCTCCAGGGTGGGGCCCCGGTAACCCTGTTCCAGGCAGGGTACACAAGTCCTGTTTTTGTGTTTTCATAGGGGTTATTATGGATCACACTTTGTCTGACCTGTCACCTAGGACCAGTTTGCCATGGGAGACCCTACCAGGAGCTTTTGCTCCAGACAACATAGCTCCTAGGATCATTCAAGCATGCAAACCCCTCCACCACGATAAGGTGGTGATCCATGGAGAGGGCAATCACTAGTATTGCAGTTTATTATCTTTTAGCTAGTTTGGTTATACAGTATTTTATGGTCTCTGCAGTTTGTGAAAAAATTTGATTGTACTTTACAGCCTTTATGTATCCATCTGTATGAGCCTGATTAGTTTGTTCTTATATTCTTTATCAGGGCTTACTGGCTTAAAATATGTATACTTTGCAAAGCTTGAATATTTTGTCAATGTACATACATTGATGTTTTCATCTGGTGAGATATGAGGGATATTGTTTCAGGAATATACAAATTATGTTTCTTTTTTGAAAAGGCTCATCTTAAGTAAACAATTCTGAAAGTGCATTTTTAACGAACGAGTGTGAAAGTCTGGTGTTGTACAAATATCGGAAATTTGGATAGGTTACTTTCTATCTAATGAATAAAACACCTGGATGAAATAATTAAAACATGTGTCCCAATACTTTTGTCCATACTGTATATATAAATATAATCCACCTGCATAAGGAAGGAGACTCTTGGTCATTATTGTTGTACAGAACAAAATGAATATTATATCTTAAATCTGCAAACCAAACTACAATTCCGGTTATCAAAATTTACATATTATCCAGATGTCAAAATGTGGGTTAAGTTTTACTGTAGGCTCATGTTTGTCCTTGTTATATAATCAGCCGTATTACAATAATCTTGCTCATATTTGTCCTGCTTTCTTTCTCATGGTGCCACCCATGTGTTATCTTCTCTTTACCTTTCTATAGAGTCCTGCCAAGAATACTTCATTATTCACACTTTCACTACACAAGGAAGTTATTAATTATCCTACCTGATTATATTTAGTATAACGGCAGGAATTTAGGCTGTTTGCAATCTTTGTGTTGTTGGATACCAAGAGCCGCTAATGTGGCAAGATTCTGCTTTGAGTTTTATAAATATTTGGTCATGTGCCTGATGAATGTACTGTTTAAAACTACTTTTTACTGTTTAAAAATAATTTAATATGTAAAGTCTGATCATAGGACAAAAGTCCAGTATGTTTTAGATGTTTGTTAGTTTCATGTATGCATGCAGAAGTGTTTGGTCCTGGTTGTGGTCCTGTGTTAGGGAATTTCCAGACTGTGATACTACATTTCTTAATCCAGGTAAAAAAAAGAAAAAAAAAGGAAAGTTCAATTTTTGATTTATATGATGATGATTATAGTATTTAAATGATACATACACAACATGCACATATATGTTGTGATTAATGTTATTATAATAATACTCAGGGGGCAAAATAAAATCCTAGGACTATTTGAAAAAAATCTATGTATTGCTGCTGTTAGTACAAAACAAAATTATATCTCCAAAAAGGTAACTTTACAGGAGAAAAAAACTTTCAATAGACAGCACTTCCACTGGTCCGTTCATGATGAAATTTTTTAAGTAAATGTAATGGGCAGCTCATGTCAGTGTAAAATTGGTCATCCAGTCACATTTGTGTATTTTTATTATAATAATATAAAGTAATAAATTGACTGGATTGTTGACTGGATTTGCAATGGTAGACCACTGCTGTTAAACCATGCATGATGCTTCCAGTTTTGTGAACCATGTGAAAAAGAGAGAAGTATATAATAATAATCTCCTTTCTAGGTCAAACAAACTGTATTGATGAAACTGATGGCTCAGAGCATGAAATGGACTCCACCTGGACGAACTCACAGTGTTACAAATGTCATTGTTCCTCTACTGGCATGACATGCTGTGACATGTAAAAACTGAACTTCTCCATTTTCCTCTCAATATTGCAGAATCATGCAGCTTCTGTTTGTAGTATCTCTGATCTGTTTGCTGCAGATAATGCTGCAACTTGAGCAAACCTCACATTAGAGAAAATAAGCATAAATATTTAAAATCTACCAGTCTTCAGCACAGCTTTGTTTTGTAGATTCTTTTAAAATTTAATTTCTCTTCTTTTTATATTTTTCAATGTGACCCGTCACTAACGTGCTAACTGAAGAGTTGGACTCCATCACAGCTGAAGCTCTTTAGAGATGCTGTATATTATTCAGGAAGTAAAAACAATGAACAGGCTGTTTTCTGCATACATGTTTCAAAAAGAAAAACACAACTGTACAGCATTTCACTGTAAAATTACAGTAATTTACTATAGTTAAAAATTACAGTAAAAGTAGCTGCATTACTTTCACTGTAATTTACTGTATAATATTAACAGTAAGCAACAGTTAAATACCAGCTTTATATTGCAACTCAACGCACAATATCACTGTGATTTATCTGTATTCTGACGACTAAATCAGTAATAAGCTGTAATTAACTTACCCTGTATTGTATAATGACAATAAAATTGATTTGAATTTAATTGAATTGAATAGACATTAAACCTACAAAAAGACTCAATGTCACTGGGTCAAATAAACCAACACTGGCCGTGTTTAATTATTGAACTATTTATTCTTATTGCTTTCTCTACAGAGATAAGAATTGTTCAGCATCATCTGCAGCATATAAAAGATCACAGATAACTACAAATAGCGTGAAGCTGCATTATTCTCCATTACTTAGGGAGAAAAAGGAGAAGTCCTGTTCCTACACGTCATGCCAGTGGAGGAACAGTGACATTTGTGACACTTTGAGTTCATCCAGGTGGAATCCATTTCATCACCTGACCCATCAGTTTCAGCAGTAGTTTGTGTGACTTAGCTATTGTGTTATTGTTCACTTTTTTACACGGTTCAAAAAAATCTGGAAACATCAGGCAAAGTTAATAGCAGGGATGAAAGTGGACTTTCTAGCAAGATTTCCAAGAGTTGTCCACAGCAGTGGTGATAGGAACCAGACATCTGAAGTTTAATGCCTCTAAAAGCTCCCTCACAGAATGTTATTACATGAAATGTTAAAGAATATCGCTGTTGTTCGAAGAAAACCTCATATTTCCATTTTTGTAGGTTTTCAGTTTTTGACATATTTTGAAAATACCTGTTGTCTTTTACATTATGTGTAAATTTCATGATGAAGGGACCAAAACAAACGGCCCTAAATGACTTGGAAAAAATTCTGGTTCCAGTGACTTACATTAAAAATAAAGTAAGTTTTTCCTTCTCCTGTAAAGTTACCATTTTGGAGATACAAGGTTTTCATCCAGCAAAGTTGATGTGCTGCCTGATGTTTGAGACATTCAAGTCAGAAAAGTTATACGTTGAACTGCTGATTGACTTTGTTTACATCTTAACCAATTAGACATGCAGAAATTCTGAGCGGCCTTTATTTTATTTATTTAGCCCTCATATACGACATTGGCATTGGACTGTCCCACTCTTTGAGCTGCTATAAGCCTTGCGATCAGAGGCCCCTGAGGAGTGAGAGGAAAAAGGCCCCTGGACAATAGCCCCACTGTACCGTGTGTGTGTGAGGTCACACTGCCACATCACTCATAGGTGTCAACCTTTAGAAACAGTAAAGTTACTGTTTTGGTTTGTTGGTTGTTTTTAGCTTTGGTGTCCTAAAATGCCTGTTTTTGGTGCATTTTCCATTCTCGCACTTCCATAATCAACCAATAATTGCTTGAATCTAGTACTAAGCTTAACTTTACCTCACACAAGAAGTCTCTCACCTTAACTGACAGACCAAAAACACTCAAATTCTGCACTCTGCATTTATTTACCATATAAAAACTGTTTTTTTACATTGAGCTTTATTTACAGAGAGCTTTTTACAACAGATGTTTTCACCAAGCAGCTTTACAGAAAAATCTGTGCCCAAGACCCCATGAGTGTCACCAATGGCTACAGTGGCAAGGAAAAAAGGCAAGCCTCAGGACAGCTACAGCCAAGCTTTCCCAGGGCATCAGAGAGGCAAAGTGCACCTACTCAAAGAAAATCAATGAACATTTTCAAGACACTACAGACACACAGCACGTGGCAAGGCATCTAGGCTATCACCAACTACAAGACACCGCCACCTGCTTGTGACAGTGAATCCTCCCTTCCAGATATGCTTAATAACTTCTACGCTCAGTTTGAAGCACAGAACAGCATGATAACCGCACCTCCTCCAAATGAACAGGTACTGTGTTTGTCCACTGGTGATGTGCGGAGAACTCTGCACAGAGTCAACCCACGAAAAGCACCAGGATCTGACAGCATACCAGGCAGAGTGCTCAGAGAATGCACCGAGCAGCTGGCTGATGTTCTCAAGGACATATTCATCTCTCTGAGCACTGCAGTCGTTCCAATGTGCTTCAAGTCCACCATCATCATCCCTGTGCCGAAGAAGTCTCCAGTGTCCTGCCTCAATGACTATCGCCCCCCGTCGCACTTACTCCCACAATCGTGAAGTGCTTCGAGAGTCTTGTCATGAGACACATCAAAGACCACCTTCCTCCTTCACTCGACCCACTGTAATTTGCATATCGCCCCCACCGCTCAACAGATAATGCCATCTCCACCACACTCCACCTGACTCTCACCCACCTGGACAATAAAGTCTCCTACATCAGAATGTTGTTCATAGACTTCAGTTCAGCATTCAAGACAATCATCACTCAGCAGTTCATTGGTAACTGAGCCTGCTGGGCCTGAACACCTCCCTCTGAAACTGGGTCCTGGATTTCCTATCTGAGAGATCTCAGTTAGTCAGGATAGGTAATAACATCTGTAATAACACCACCACACTGAGCACCGGTGCCCCTCAGGGCTGTGTGCTTAGTCCACCGCTGTTCACTCTACTGACTCACGACTGTACCTCAAAGTACAGCTCAAATCACATCATCAAGTTCGCTGATGACACGACTGTGGTGGGACTGATCAGCAAGAACAACGAGTCAGCGTACAGAGAGGCTAACGGCAGTGGCTAACGGACTGGTGTGGAACCAACAACCTGTCTCTGAATGTGGACAAAACTAAAGAGATGGTTGTTGACTTCCAAAGAGTGCGAGGTGTCAACCCTCCACTGAACATCACTGGCTCTGCTGTGGAAATCGTCAGGAGCACCAAGTTCCTCTGTGTCCACATCACAGATAAACTCACCTGGTCCCTCAACACCAACTCCATAGCCAAGAGAGCCCAGCAGCACCTCTACTTCCTGCAGAGACTGAAGAAGGCTCATCTCCCCCCTCCCATCCTCACCATGTTCTACAGGGAGACTGTGGAAAGCATCCTGAGCATCATCGCCTGGTTTGGGAATTGCACCGCCTCTGACCACAAGACCCTACAGCGTATAGTGAGGACAGCTGAGATCATTGGGGTCTCTCTTCCCTCCATCATGGACATCTATTCCACACGCATCTGCAAAGCCACCAGCATTGTGGACGAGCCCATCCATCCCTAACATGGACTTTTCTCACTGCTGCCGTCTGGCAGAAGGTAATGGAGCACCCGTGCTATCACTGCCAGACTCTACAACAGCTTTGTTCCTCAAACAATCACGTTTTTGACCGAACTGTAAGCCCCCTCACACACACATATTCTACACTCACACACACTCACACATGCACACACACACACACACACACACACTCCTGTTTTAATGCTTTTTTGCACTAATACAGTGTAGTTGCACCAAGTACTGTGTATATCCCACCTCAGGAACTGCTGAGCTCATGTATGTTATCTAAGTGTTTTTACTCACAGATCACAGCATGTTAAATAATCTGATCATTCTGATATAAAATACCTGCATATCTGTTTTTACAGTGAACCCACATTATTCTTTATTGATCGTCCTCCCACATCCATTTTAAACTAAAGTCCAAAACAGGTTTTCTATTGGTTCCTATATGAAAAAAATAGCACCGTAAATGAACTATACAGCACTTATACACAAGACGGGATCATTGAAGGAATGACAGCACAATGGAGCAGAGAGGAAATTGATTCATTTTAATGTGTCAAAAATCTGCAATACTATTAGTGTTCAAGGCTGTAATGCATTTTCTTTAAGCAAGATTAGCTATGCAGTATTTAAAGTGTCCATGTTTCTGTATGTGAATGAGTTCTTATATCCTGTATCAGGACTAATTGGCTTAAATTACTTATTCAGTTATACTTGCATACTTTTGCAGATATTTTATGAATATAGATATCTGAGTACTTGTACTTCGCTTGAGCTTGATTTCTAAGAATGCTTCGGTCAGAATGACCTGGTGTACAGCACTACTGAATGCTGCATTTCTTGATGATCACTTAAGAACAGCAGCGTGAGGGCACTCAATTGTTGGATCACTCTTTTTGAACACTTTATATGTGCAGGTGTCATAATTGTACTCCACGGTGCAGTCGTCTGCAAATTTCCCAACTCTTGGCATTCTGTGAAACAAATAAATTCAGAAATGAAAATAGAGCTTCAGAGAACATGATGTATAAGAAATAGGTTTTATCTGACTACTTCAGAGCAGCTGGTCTTGTGTTTTGATGATCTGAACTGAAACTAAATAAAGAAAGTCTGAAAAAAGCAATCATTTGTAATGCACTATGCATTTATTTTCTAGAATGGACATTTTAACATTTACCTCTTCTGAGAACAACACCGTGTTACTTGCTATACATACAGAACGGTGGCAAAGTCAGAGGGCAACCACTCATTTATTTTTCATATGTATATTGTAGCACTCATTGCTATTAAAAGAGACTTTCTGCTGCTGGCAAGTAGTGCTGCTTTATCCTCCAGCTGTTGTTGGCCACAGCCATGCCATACACAAGCCAAACTTTTCCCTGTCTAATACCTTGTACACTACCCACCTCACATCTCTCACGCCCCCTCTCTCTCTGCTCACATACACATATACAAACACCCCTGGGGAGGTTCCTAGCTCCGCTCTCTGCCATAAGAATCCATAGCAAAATGAACCAAGTGCTAGAGAACACATCTTCTAAGCCGTTTCCACCTCAGGGTCATGGTGAGGGGTACTGGAGCCTACACCAGCTGTCATCAGGCAGAAGGCAGGATACACCCTGGACAGGTCACCGGTCCATCGCAAGGCAGACATACACTTTCGCTCACACACACACACCTAGGGGCAATTTACCATGTCCAATTGGCCTAACAGCATGTCTCTGGACTGTGGGAGGAAACCCACACAGACACGGGGAGAACATGCAAACTCCACACAGAAAGGACCCTGGTCACCCAGCCGGGGACTTGAACCCAGGCCCTCCTTGCTGTGAGGTGACAGCGCTTTATCTGATGGGGACAGTGTTGGAGGTCTACCAGGTGTTGTAGGTGGTTTTTAGGAGTCCCATTTTCTCTGTAGCCTTTAATCATTTTCCTTCAACACTAGTTTTGGGAACTCCTGATTTTTCACTTATTTTCCTTTGACTTTTTCTTTTATTGGGTAAGTGGATTACATTTAATCTAATAGCCTCAAAAATATCTCCACTACCCATTTCAGGTACACATGAGAAAGAAATCTGCAAGGCAGCTGAGGTGAGTTTGTGTAGTTGTTTGTGTGAATATCAATGCCGATTTGATGTCAGTGATGTCATAATGTCAGCGACACTTTTAAGAAGCTTTTGTTGGAGAGATGCAGCTGATTTAAGTACAGAACTTGGTAACTTAAGTACAGAAAGTGGCAGTAAGTGTACGAATGTAAAAAGTGGACAAATTAAGTATTAATAGATTCAAAAGTATACATTGCGTTGGAGGCTTTAGTGTAGACATATGTTTCCTGCTTTTCTCGCTGATGTCTGGAATACCATGAACTTTTCTGGACTGTAAATTCAGTAAATGAAAGGGTCACTGACTTTTGCACAGTCCTGCATGATAGATTCTCTGAAAAAAGCAGTCAATTCACTTAATTTCCTTCCTGCATGACTAAATATGTGGAGCAGAACAAGCATGAATCCTTCACCGATTCAGGTTGTTTATGTTGTTTAACCTTGACACAGATGTGAAACTGAAAAGTGCTGTTGGATTGGAGTAATATGAAAGACGTGACAGTAGATTAAACATGTCTGAAGTCTAAACGGAGACTGAAAATGTACTGTGTTGTAAACAGCACATCGCTTTATTTGAATGAATTGAATTTTCTATAGAACTGCTGTATGTTATATGCGCTGTGCAATCTTTTCCACATTTACCCATAACAGCAGGTCAATGAAGCACTGTCACAGTCACACTGGACACATCTGCTGTTGGTCCAGGATGATCCCACAGGGTGCCAGGTCTTATCCACACCATCCTGACAATGAGTCGCACCTATCAAAGGTCAAATTTCCACACAAAAACCAGAGTTTAGTGAAAAAAACATACAACCATATTATGGCATAGCTGTGTCTTTGTATGTGTTCATGCGCAAATACCCTTTTTAAGCACGCCGTGCCAGCAGCCGGCCTCACTCAGAGGAATGAGAGCAAACAGGGCAAACTCCACAAACACTGACCTCTTCTACACGGACAGTGAGACAACAAGCAAACAAGCACATTTGGCAGATAACGGTTTCAAACCTCCAGCCTAAGCCTGGACTGAAAAGACATTTAAATGGTGAAACACAAACAAAACACAGGTCTTCAGATTGACGGCGAATGTGCTGTTGATGGTTCTATATAGAAGGTTTTACAATAGGGTTCTCCTATTGTTAAAAGACTGACATCGAAACAATAGAAGAACCCTCTTTGGCGCTATATAGAACCATTCTTAAAAAGGTTCTATACAGAACTGTTTCGGCACCTTTCATCATCAATCTGAAAAAACCCCTTTAATGAAACAAAGAATTTGATCATGCAAAGAGTTCTTTGGGGGTTCGTCGTTCTGTATAGAACCGTTTTCTTTACTAAAGAACACACACACACACACACACACTCACCCATTTAAAAACCTTTTAAATTACATAGAAAATAAATGATTACTTATCTGATTTAACAAGAAAATCTCTGGATTCTACAAATACACTGGACAACATGTTTAAAGTAGATCATTAGAGCCCCCCGGTAGTTTGGGGGTTCCGAGCGATTGCTTATATAACCTTTTGGCCAGAAGCAACAGTTTAACAACTGCATGGAGATTTCTAAACGCGACATCATCAAACTGCCCCTGTAGAGATGAACAGATGCCAGCTGACTGAAACAGATGTCAGTAATAACGTGCACTCACCATGGTCCCAGTGATACAGTGAGCGCGTCCTTTATTCCTCTCCCTCGTCTTTTCCACTCCGCTCCTACCTCCCTTCCTCTTATAGGCGGGTCGAAGTGTCACTCTTCACGGTCTCCTTTCGCCCAATCAGAGAGCACGATATGACCAGGAGGGGCGGGACTTCGACTTTAAAAACTGCGCCTCAGCCCCGCCGCTCGCTCGCTTGTCTGGCTGAGGCTCTGCGGCTCTGTTTACTGGAGAACGCGGACTTGTTCAGTTATTTAGTCTGTTATACACAGTAACTCTACTGTTCTAACACTGTTAATTCCTTTACTTGGCGAAGTCACTGTCTGTTCTAACTGTTTTGGGGTGGGTTCCTCCGGGAGGAAGAACAGCTTAGAACGTGCGCGCGCTTACGTTGCCACGCCTAGTTTACCAGTTTAGCCGTTTGGTTTCTGTTAGCTAGATAAATGACCAAAAATACAGCCTAGCGAAGTTCCTTTTCTTCTCTTTGGGGCCGTCTAAGTTCTCTCCCAGGCTGGTTCAGCCCACTGACCCCCTGGTTTTCTTGTTTACCTTTGTTTTGTGTTGTTATGGTGCCTTCTGGGGGTATGACTAGCTAGCATGAACCCAAAGTCAAGCCTGTCCAATAGGAGAAGAGCTGTGGGACATTCCCATTGGACTGTCCTCATCTTTGGACTTATATTATCCGGCTAATTGAGATCCTGCGTTGTGGTCTACCTGTCTGGTTTTATGACTGTGTTTATGAATAACTGCATGATTATAGTAACTGGTTGGTTACTTCACTGGTTCGCCGTTACTGCCCCCACACTGAACTGTAGCCTGTAGCCTTTTGTGGGGACGTGAAACCAGGTTTAGTAGATGTTCTAAAATCAGAGACCACTGGTAGATGTTTCCTTTTAACTGGTGCAGAGGGGGCTGGGCTGGTGACAGCAGATACATATTTACATTTACGACAGATGCTCTCATCAAGAGCGACTTACGAATTGAGCATTTTTACACAGGAAGGCGAATGTAATGTTAGGAGTCTTGCCCAAGGACTCCTTCTGGTATAGTGCAGGGGGCGTTTGCCCAGGTGACAGTTTGAACCACAGACTGCAGCATATTTAGTGCTGCTGTTGCTTCCAGAGGTAATTTGGAACTCTGTAGTGAGTGATGCAGCAGAGGACGGGCGATTTTTAAGCACTATGCCCTTCAGCATTTGTGTTGACGTGACTTAAAATAGTGAAAATAGCAATACTTTTCATGGAATTAAATCATAGCCATCTTTCTTTTACTCCACTTTATTTCTTACGAAGTAAACAATGTAATAATAAATTACATTTATTTAGCTGGCTACTGTTCTTTCAGCATGTTATTTTATTATAATTTAATAACAGCCATGTTAGCTTTGTTGTTATTTTTGGTGAATTTAGCTAATGTAAGCTAATGTGTCTGCTACAAGTGTCTGTTTGCTAATTTATCAAATGTTGAAGGTAAGCTAATGCTAAGGAGCTGAGCCAGTAAACCCTGTGAATCTCTGGTGCATTTGAGCTGCACTTGAGCTTTAGGTCACAAACTTATGGGCAGATATTCTCCTTGAGGATTTTCTGATAGGCAGCAGAATTCATGGTTCCATTGATTATGGAAAGTCATCCAGGTCCTGCAGAACCAAAGCAGCTCCAGACCATCACACTACCACCACCAGTTTTGACTGTTGGTATGATGTTCTTATGATGGAATGCTTTGTTAGCTCTGCGTCAATTCTAATGGGACCAATATGTTCCAAAATTGTCCACTGTTCACTCATCAGTCCACAGAAAATGATCCCAAAACTCTTGTGGGCATCTCGATATTTTGGGGAAAGTGTGAGACGAGGGAAGTGAGCTCTGCGCTTCTTTAGATGTTTGTCTGGTTTCTTTTTCGGCCTCTTCTTTTGTTGATGCACTCGGTGAAATTTGGGTAGGCCAGCCTCTCCTTAGAACATTCACCACTGCTCCAAGTCTTCTCCATTTGTGGATAATGGCTCTCATTGTGGTTTTGCTGGAATCCCAGAGCTTTAGGAATGGCTTTGTAACCCTGTCCAGACTGGTAGATTTCATCTATATCTGAATCTCTTTAGAACTCTTTAGTTTTTTGAGACTTTCTAGCCTGCTTCACGTTGCCGTTGCCAGACAGGTTCTATTTAAATGATGCTTATATTCAACTAGTCTGGCAGTGATCAGGTGTGGCTGGTGAAATTCAATCCAATAATCAATTGAATTTGGTTAACTTGTTGATTTAATAACTAAGGGGGCGATGACTTTTTTTCACACAGGGCCAGGTAATAATATATAATATGTAATGTTATATATGCAATGTTTATAATCAAATCATCATTTAAAAAGAGCATTCTGCGTTTACTTGGTTTTGTCTTATATTGAAAGTAGTCTGATGATCTGAAACATTCCATTGTGACAAATATGCAGAAATAGAAGAAAGAGGCAAATACTTTTTCACAGTGCTGTACTTTTGTCTAAGTATACTTCAGTATGTTAAGAAATACATTTGAGTTCATCACAGAATAATAAAGTATAATTTAAAATGTGTTACTTCAAAAATATACGATTGGTATAAAAGTATATTTTGAGTGTTTTTTCCACAAAATACATGACGTGAAAATGTATTTTTTGTTTTCTCTGTGTGAGTCAAGTGTACTTTTGATGTACTTAAAACTACGTCTTTTTTTTGCAAGGGTTAACGTCCATTTACAACCCAATATGTAATAAATGAAGGGTGGTGACTTTTGTATAGTACTCTATGTTAAAGTCCGGCCTGGCCGTCATTGTTCTTCTGAACAACTTGAATATTGTGCCCTCAGTCTGAATGCAAACCAAACCACAATTCAGGTCATTGAAATTGATATATTATCCAGCTGTCACAAATGTAGGTTAAGTTTTACCGTAGTCTATGTTTGTAGTCTAGTTGCTGTTTGTTCTCATTATATAATCAGTCCCTTTACAATGATCTTGCTCGTAATTGACATGCCTTGATTTCTTTCTCACGGTGCCACCCATGTTAGTCTTACACTGTTATCTTCTATTTATCTTTCTATAGAGTCCCGCCAAGTTTACTCGATCATTCACTCTAACTTCACAACAAAGTTATTATTTTTCTTGCTGATAATGACGAGTATAAAGGCAAGAGTTTAGGCCATTTGCATTCAGCTCACGCTTTTGAGTGTTCGATACCAAGAGCTACTGCAAACATGGTAAGACAGCAGAATTTTCTTAAGTATTTTGTCTTGTGCCTGTTTTGTTTTATAGTAGAATGCATAGCCTGATGAATGTACTGTTTAAAACTATAGTAAATTTATACATATAGTCAGATTACAAAATAAAAGTCCAGTAGATTCACGCTACAGTTTCATGTATGCTTGCAGAAGTGCTTGGTCCTGGTTTTGGTTCTGGGTTTAGTCTCTCCTCTGATCAGAGGGGAATTTCCAGACTGTGAAACTACATTTCTCAACCCAGGTAAAGAAAATAAAATAATAATAATAATAATAATAATAACTTTTTTTAATGTATCTTTGGTTATCATGATTGTATGTTCAATGTTGTACTTATTCTACAAACAACGTAGTAATATATTTAATATTATTATAAAAATACTCAGGGGACAAAACAAAATCCTAGGACTATTTCTGAAAACTTGAAATAAAAGACATGTAATACTTTTTATTGTCTATATTTCACTGTTGTGTAAATTGTTCCTCCAGTCACATTTGTTCATTTTAAAAGTAATTCTGAATTATAGCAAAATAATAAACATATGAAAGTTCAAAATGCATTGAATCAAATTGTTGTGAGTGCAGAGGTTTACGTCTTGTACCACGTTAAAAAAAATTGTGGTACCATTTGCAATAAAGTTGACTGTTATTAATAATATTAGTAAAACACCTTCTGGTGAGTCCAGACTTTTACTACCTTATATGACTTAAAGTAACTTATCCAGTCAGCACTGGTTCTATGTAGTCACATAAGCCCTGCCTTATGATGTAATAAGTCAGGATCTTTCCAGATAATTTTGTTGTCCATATATTTCTTTTTTTAAAAAACACTCCCTTTCTAGGTCAAACAAACTGTATTGATGAAACTGATGGCTCAGAGCATGGAATGGACTCCACCTGGACGAACTCACAGTGTTACAAATGTCATTGTTCCTCTACTGGCATGACATGCTGTGACACGTAAGAACCGAACTTCTCCTTTTTCCTCTCAATATTGCAGAATCATGCAGCTTCTGTTTGTAGTATCTCTGATCTGTTTCCTGCAGATGATGCTGCAACTTGAATAATCTTCGGTAGAGAAAAGAAGTATAAATCAAACCGCCGGTGTTTCTTGTAGATTCAATGTCAATGTATTTTTTGTATATATTTGAATGCGCTTCTGTTTTGAGTGCTTAGATCTACAAAATGACATTAAATGCATATTTGCTTTCAGGATTGTTCCACCAAGTAACCCAAATCCTACCACCTGCACTGTGGTGTACGACTATCAGACCTGCCAAGCCAACCTTGTGAGCAGAGATGACCCATCATTACCATGCTAACTGAAGACTGGGACTCCATCACAGCTGAAGCTCTTTAGAGATGCTGTATATTCTTGCAGCACGAAGTGAAAAACAGAACTGTACTCATACCCAGTAAAAACAACGCGAAGTGCAGTGCGATCCAAAGTTATTGGCTTAGCTAGGCCATGTGCTGGAAAACAGGCAGCCTAGTAATATAAGCTTTCAAAACTTTGATCACTTTTTAAATTTGGAATAAATAATACAACATAAATAAAACTGTACGTCCTGTATGTAACTAAATCTAATTCTAATAAAAGTCTAATAACAATATCAAATAAGCTTGACTCAGCTATTTATCTCTGTTTAACACACCTTAGATTCAGTGCACCATGAACACACCGTAGATTCAGATTCAATATTTCATGAATAGCTGCTATTAACCTACAGATTGAGTGGCCTCACAGATTTGCAGCACCTTCCTCCAGTAACCTGTTCAGGCACAGTAAATAATGCATTAATGCCATAGAGAAAAGAAAAGTGTGTCTGGTCAGAAACTTGCTAACTTACCAACCTAACTTTGTTTAATGTGGTTCAGAAATTCCTACTTTTACAGCCTATAAATCGCTTTATGTTAAAGATGAACTCCAATGTAAAATTTCTTCTCTTTTTTGTTAGATAAGAACAAGTGTAGGAGAGCATACTTAGCCTCACTCTCTGGGGGGGGTAGGATGGCCCCCAGTCTCGCCTCACCACTCACCATGATGCTAGTCAATGCAGGTGTCTATTAGCTGACATAGCAGAGCTGGCAGTTGACGCTTCCCTCTGAGCGCCTTCGGCTATTCAATGATGTTGGGTTAGTGGGTTTAGCCCCAAAAAAGCAAAGAAAGGTGAAACCTTGTCTTCAGAGAAGCAAAAACATAAAAGGCAAAACTAACTCAGGACAGGCAATGATGGAAAACCTGACCGCCATTGTAGATTCTACTACACACTTGGAAAGGGAGGGGTGAGGGAGGAAGACTCAGTTGGTTGCAATCTGCAACCTCACCACTAGATATCACTAAACCTCCTGCACTGCACATTTAAGTGTCTAAATATTAAATTCATGCAGTTATTTGTCAATTTGTTTGCAATGTCTGCGTTTGACCATTTCTGCTGTAAATAGTTGATTGCAGATTTTGTTCCTCATGTTTTGTGCATGCTGAAATCCTTGTGTATGAAATGCAACCAAATGAGGAACTGCCAGTTGAGCCTCATTGCTAGGCTCATTGAAATGATAACTAATCTATATTCTGACCTCACTAGACAAGGCCAGCGCGTAGCTAATAGGGTAACAGGCTGCTTCAGTAAAATTAGTATAATGTTATGCATCATTTGAGTATTGGCTGCTGGAATGCATCTTTGGCTAAGGCTTATATTGTGCATATTAGCCTATGAGTTACTGCTATTGTAGCCTACTATGGTGTTTTGGAGAGGAAAGATGTTCCGTTTGAGCGTTGATTAAAATAAAATAGCACAGATCAGCATGCATTTCATGCTAGCCTAAGCCGCTTTGTGCTGGTCAGCATACTGGCATCCAAAACACAACATATGCCAGTTTTGGCTGGTTTAAGCTGTTCTAGCAGGGTGTCAGGCCATGTGTCGGCGCTGATGTGGACTATGTGATAAAAGAAAACATGGACCCAGTGATGCATATGTTTTCTTTCATGCACTGTTTCCCGGACATTTAAATCAGCCAAGTTGATGGCCGTTGCTACAGATGTATCTTCATCAAGTCTATCCTAAGGTGAATTTTATCATTTAACTTTACAGACTGAAATACACACACACACACACACACACACGCACACATACATTTTCAAAGCCGCTTCTCCCTCAAGGTCACAGGGGGTGTCTGGACCCCACCCCAGCAGTCATTGGGCGAAAGGCAGGATACACCCTGGACAGATTGCCAGTCCATCACAGGGCCAAACTAAAATATTTGTTGGGAAAAGTATTTCACTGCAGATAACAGCCAGTAATTACTTTTACATGAGGTTACATAACTGAAAGTAGGGCACACACAGGATCTACTGACCTTTGTCTTTCACACACAAAAGAAGAATTCATAAAATAATCTTACAAATGATTTATGATGACATAATATATAAGTACTTCTGTGTGAATCTGTTTCCATTCATAAGAAACCTGCTATTGGAGAAAAAGCAGGAAAGCAAAAGCAGCACAAATGGATAAAACAATGTTAAGTACATTTTTCCTGTCATGTTAAAATGATGTCAGTGTTTCTATTTCACCTTTGAAATAAAAGCATGATGCTAGTAATCAAATGTATTAAACAATATGCCATATTGTATCCTCTACAGATATTTAGAAAGATTTGATTCTGTTTTACAAAATGTTTTACATAGTTAAATAACTTCTTTTGGACTGTCTCCACTCATCACCCAAACCCAAAATGTGCCAGTCCTGTTTGCCACCTTCTTCCTTAAGCCAGACATTTTTCCTAACACGCTGTAAAAAATTGCTGTGAATATACAGTATTTTTTTTTTCAAAATACTGTAAATTTACTTGTTTGTTATTTTTTATGATCATACTGTATTTGATTGATCATTTACAGCAGTGCATTGGTTCACAGTAACATACCAGACAGTGCAATTTACAGTAATGTAGTAAAACACTGTAAATTTACAGTGAATAATTGTTCATTTAATGTATATATAAAATTAACAATTATTCACTGTAAATATACAGTGCTGTACTGGCAACTCTGCTGCCAGTAAATTACTGTACATTTGATTTTTACAGTGCAGTGTTTCCCAATCCCAATCTTGTTTTCCTGCACTAACACGCAAATTTAAAACTCACTAAGCCCTTGTTAATTACCACCAGGTTGCTACAGTAGGACAGCATTAATGTGTGCAGAGCGGGGTAGTACAGAAGGATTAGGAAAGCACCTCCGAAAAGTCCAGTCCGTGTCTTATGTGATCACGTTATTAAGATAAGATAAGATGCGTTTATTGTCATTGCACAGTGTACAAAGAAATTGAGCAGCAATCCAACGGCACTTCCTACATACAAAACAATTTAAACATAAGGCTAAAATATATAACGTGCAGATTTAAACAAAAAAAGTTTCAAAAATCTTAAATATAAAGAAAAAGGACTATAATACTATATATTCTATAACAGTCAATAGACAATAGACAGGTGAGGTAGCAGTTGTAGTTGCACATTCCTTGGACAGCTTATAGCGTTATATAATATTGCACATCTAAGAATTATTGAGTGCAAATCCAATTCACCTGTAATGCAATGAAAGATGCAGTCCGTGTTTTGTAGCATCCTGCCGTTCGCGATGGATAGATCCATTCCGGAGTTTACAGTATAGACACCCCACGGTCTTTAAATATCCGGTCCGAGTTTTGAAACACCCCACCCTTTTCCTACAGAAAGGCGGGGAATCCAGTCCGGCGTCTCTTGTAACGTTGTGAGAGATCCAGTCCGTGTTTTGTTTGCTCCCGCAGAGGCGCGGTAGTGGCAAAACAAAAGAAGGCGGCCATCACGTTACGGCTAGAACATCGTGAGGTTTTTTTTTTACCTTCACTTTTTCAGCTTTCCTTTACCTTCGACACAATTTAAAGGACCCAGTTCAGATAACAATGACGTGAACATACGCAGTTTTATTACACTGGCCTGAGAAAGTGCGTAATCAAAGTGAAAAGTAAGTACGTTACACGAGCTAACCTGCTAAGTTAGCTTTCGTGCTAGCAGACGCGTAGAGGGGAGATGTGGCGTAGGCAGCCAGATAGCGCAGTAAAACGGTTTATAACAGCTGTTTCAGTAATGTCGGACTCCGGGTTATATGCGGGATGTTTGACATATTCTGCAGCAGTTGACGTGTCGATGTCTGAGCTTTGTAGCCAGCCAGCCAGCTAGTAAATACACTTGACAGTGGCGCCAGGCCAGATAACCTAGCAGCTCTACGAGGGGCTGCGTTACTGAAAGCGTCTGTTGTGCGAGACGTTATAACGTTAAGGGTTATAAATGGGATCTGAACCGGATAAATTACCGAGTTAAATAATTTGGGTAAGGTTTTAATGCGTAAATAAGTCGGTTCTGGAAGTCGAGGCTGTTGTATTCGTTGCGCATACAACCTTAGATGCTTGTTTGACTGACGTTAATAGGTAATGGATTATCTAGATCAGGATTTTATACCTCATTTTAATCCCGGAAATCAAGGACTAAAGAGTTCTGTTTACCTACTTATGTGTTGGGAACTGAAATACAGTAAAATGTTGAGTGGTTGTAAACGCTCACCTACAATCACTGAGCACTCTGTTGTGTATACCTCCTGAGTTTCATTCATTGTCCGTTTTATCAGCTCCTCTTTCTATAGTAATGTTCTGTAATTACAGACTCTGTCTGTTTCTCTTTATCCCGCTTTTATCCCGTTTGTTAACGGTCAGGACCCCCACATGAGCACTACTGAGCAGGTGTTTGGGTTGTGGATCGTTCTCAGCACTGCAATGGCTTTCATGTGGTGGTGATGGTGGTGGTGTGTTAGTGTGTGTTGTGCATGTATGAGTGGATCAGATACAGCAGTGTGGCCAAACACTGTGTACACTCACTATTAGACACACCTAACTTGTTGGTTCACCTTGTAGAGTCAGAGTCAGAGACGATAGCTCATCTGCTGCTGCGCAGTTTGTGCTGGTCATCCTCTAGTCCTTCATCGGTGGTCACAGGATGCTGCCCACAGGACGCTGATGGCTGGATATTTTTGGTTGGTGGACTATTCTCAGTCCAGCTGTGACCCTGAGATTTTTAAAAACTCCAGCAGCACTGCTGTGTCTGATCCACTCAAACCAGCACAACACACACTAACACACCACCACTAAGTCACCGTCACTGCAGTGAAGAGAATGATCCACCACTCAAATAGTACCTACTCTGTGAGGGTCCATGGTGGTCCTGACCTCTGTAGAAAAGGGTGAAAGCGGGCTAACAAAGTATGCAGAGAAACAGATGGACTACAGTCTGTAATTGTAAAACTACAGAGTGCAGTTGCGGGTTTGATCAAATTTTCACTGGGTGTAGATAGAAGGTAGATGTATCTAATAAAGCGATCATTGAGTATTGATTCCAGGTAAACATCATTCAAGTTCATTGTTTGATAACTTTACCAGCTTTCAGTTTAGAAGAACTTCATTACAGAGACTTCTCATAACATTGATCTTGGAAAAACATTTGTCATGACCAGAAGACAAGCCTTTTCACACCCTTTTCTCTCTCCCCAGTCTGACCGATCCTATGTTTGTGCTGCATGCACTCCATCCTCCTGGGATCTGCGAGGCTCCCACGAGGAGCTAGAGAACTATGTACCGCGGCAGTGGAGAGAGGGACTTCCAGACGTCAGCCCGTAGGATGGGAACGTCGCTGCTTTTCCAGCTATCTGTACACGAGAGAGAGCTTGATCTGGTCTTCCTGGACCACAGCTATGCTAAGCCATGGAACGCTCACCCAGATGCCAGCAGCGCTCGGCCCACCCGAATGCTGTTTGTCACCCCACGGCGGCAGCCCGATTCCTCTGTGTGAGTCATATTTAGTGCTTGTGTGATGTTTAAACATATTTAAAGGCCCATACAGGTTTTTAGAGGTTCTGAGGATCAGTAAATGTAGTTTTGTCTAAAACCCATTTGTCAAAGACAATCTTATGCGGCCTGCAAAATTATTCTAATTTTTTATTGATATTAGCCTGTTTCACAATGCGCTACACAATAGTCCCCAGCATGCACTGCAAGGTAATATCTGCTCTGACTCACCTACCCCTACAACAATCTATGGGTCAGCAATTACGCATCAATTCTACACAAATCTGTGCAGCTCCACACCAGTCATATCACCAAACACACTAGTTGCATTTCAGCTGCTTTTCAACCAAAATAAACACCTAATATTAGCTCAGAAACTGAGCAAGTATCAATGAACTTGACTTAGTGACGACCCAGTCTCCACAGTAACAGTGATGGGATGTTAATGCCATTTGTAAACGTGGCTGTTAAACTAAGTACTGAAGCTTATCATTTTGTAATTTCTTATTACAGGATCATATCTTGCCTAAGCCTACCTACTAAAATTCTTGACATTATCCGGGCTGATTCCAGTGAGAGCAGCACAAGGGCTACTCTAAGCCATTATAGGTCCATTGGTGGGCATAACTTATGTGTTAGTATGATTGCTTTTTCCAGGGACCTGGACTTGTCCATTGATGTGGAGACGGTCACACCGACACCCATGCCTCTCTATGACAACCACAAGGCACGTAGTGTTATGAACGAGTGTGATCGTCATGTTCTGTTTGCCCGAACTGTCGCTGACGGACCTCCACCTCCAGATGACTGGGAAGAACACATTAACAAGTAAGAAAGAAATAGATGTAAGGATATTGTTTTCTCAGAGTAGTACTGTTATGCCAGAAGACAGAATAATTGTTGATGCACTGTGTTGATGTTGCTTATCGTAATCTGTGTCTCTCTAGGACTGGGTGGAGCATGGCTCAAAATAAGCTGTTCAATAAGGTCCTGAAGGCTCTGCAGGCTGAGAGACTGGCTCGGCTGGCCAATGAATGCGTGAGTTCCCCACAAGCCTCAGTAGAAGATCTTTTAGACCTAACAGTTAACTGAACACTAGCTGTGGCATAGCTGTGTTGACAGGATAAATGGTTACTAGAGCAAAGCATAGATTAAGCTTTGTCTGCATATCTCCTTGTTGATCTCATGTTGTTCATGACATTATACACGGAAAAATTGTCTCATTTTCCTCCTATTAGTACATTAAAGTATTTTCTGCATGTGAAATATTTTGCCTTGCCAAATTTGTGGTCACACTGGGCTGTAGAATACATACATATAGATGAATTTGGATGTGCCTGACCTCTTTTTTCCTCATTTCAGGCTGTTAATGAGCCTGTCTTGCGTAGGATTGCAGTAGATAAATGCGCCCGTAAAGTTCGGCACGCGCTGGCTAGTGTGAGCTGGGACACCAAGTTGACCCAGTGGCTCCACATCACCCTTGTGGAATCTCTGAGCCTGGCTATGCTGGCAGCTTACTTGGATGTCCTGCAAACACTCAAAAGCAAGGTGAGCCACTTCCACCCCCACCTCTTTTAAATAACACGGAGTTCTGATTCTGTCTGTGTCTGAACTTTGTCATTTGCAGACTTTACTATTTGCTTAATATCAGTTGTTTTTGCTTATGTTTACTTTGTCGCTTGCCTTTATCTTTGTTATATAATGTGTGTTGTGTGTGTAAACACACATACATATATGATCATTAGTACCAGTAGGGGCTTGATTGACTATTTTCATGCTTTTCTCCTTATCTGTTTTCTGTTAGGTCCCATCTCTGATTGACCGGATGCTGCAGTCTTCGTCGGCCAAAACGGGTGCAGTGGGGTCCGAGGCGCTCTCCCTGTTGCTGAAGCGACCTTGGGACCCTGCTGTGGGTGTGCTGTCCCAGAACAAACCTGTATGTTCAGGTTGCTCTTTTTTTTTAGTCACTGGCTTTTAGATGTGAAATGAATGAAAGACTGTAGCCGCATGCTAACCTGGTGGAACTTGTGGTATGTTAATTGCTGTCTGCTGAGTTTCATTGTTAGCACCATCTATTCTTGCGATTAAATGATTCCTATCTCCAAAACCATCCGGCCATTTTTATTTTAACTGTACATATGGAAACAGTCTGGTCCGTTAGTGACTTTCATTGAGATTTTGTCATTTGTGGATAAAGTACTTTTGAAGTTTGACTGTATGAGGTTTTACAGTGTGATTACTTGTGGGTATCTCTCCTTGTTTTGCGGAATATTTAGAGTAAACTTCCTGGCTCCCCCCTAATCCTGCTTTGTCCATCCTCACCAACGATCCCCACGTTCTCTGCTTCACGACGAATGAGATTCTGGCAGTCACAGCTCTCCTGCTTAGGAAAGGCAAGTCATTAACAAACAAACTGTGCATCTCAAATATGATGATGTTTGTCATGTTGCTATGTCCCCTTGATTGACAGCCACTTAATAAGAGCTCTTCTCTTCCATTTCAACCAAAATTGGTAATTTTATTCCTTAAACTGTATGTGCACTGAATCATGATGCTGAATCTGGTGTATATTTAAAGGAAATCAGTCTCTGATTAAAATAACTTAACTCTGGCCTTCTGTTGTTTCAGGTCATCCCTATAACCACTCATGTGGGCAGTGGATCTAACCTGGGTATCACTCAGTGTCTGGAACACATGGTCGGCACAGTCCGAGGGAAGGTTATGGAGGTGAGACCTCTCTCATTTATAGGGTTAAATGGTCTTCTTTATATGAGTGGGCTTCATAGGAACTGAAGTTTTATTTTTATTTGTGTTTTTATTTATTTATTTACAAATTTTGTCAAAAACCGGAAAACTACAATAATGCAAAAGGTTTGGAGATCTAATTCCAACAGTAACGATGTGTATGGGAAAATATAAATGATATCTGTTCCAATTGGTTGTCCTGTATTGTGTGTTGTGCTTGATTGAAAAAGCAGGCTGAAACACTCCAGTCACATAGCTTGATTTGTGATTGTTTGGTGCCCAACCGTTGTAGGCTGAATAGGTAGATAAAGGTAAACATACTGGTTTTCATGACCTCACAAAAATACTGAATTTAAAAGTCTCTGCATATGGACTGTATAAACTGAGGAGGAGGGAACAGTGTGTTTCAAAACTGTAACGCTGTTTCCTGTTTAAAAAAGGAAAATTCAGTTGTTTAATATATTGTTTCATATTTGAAGTTTCCATTTATTAACCATCACATGCTCAGTGGCAGTTAATTCCACTGGTGATTAATTGGCTTTGTTACTGTGTCCAGGTTCACAGTCACTTCCCCCACAAACCCATCGTCCTGGTGGGCTGGAACGTTGGTGCACTAATCGCCTGTCATGTAAGTCTCGTAATTAATGATTTGGGCAACTCTTCATTCCTTCAACTGTAAATTATTTACTCATTTCTCTCTGTGCAGGTGTCCCTTATGGAATATGTGACTGCTGTTGTATGTCTGGGATTCCCTCTACAAACAGTCAATGGGCCCAGAGGGGTAAGACAAAGTAGACTTTGAGAAGATTCAGGTCAAGTGTGATGATCTTGGATCAAGGGTTTTATACTTTGGGATGGTTTTTTTTTTTGTACAGGGATTAAGCTTAGTCCTGGACTAAACATTTTTCAATGGGTATTCTCCACTGAAAAGGACAGGTAGTCCAGGACTAGGCGTAATCCCTGTCCAGGAAGCCGACTTATAGACAGCCTAGCTGATGTCTGAGAGGGCTCAGCTATGTATGTCCAGCCCTTAAAGGACCCGTGCATATGAAAATATAATCTAATGCGTAAGACGGGCATGAATGGTAGTTGCATATGACAACTAGTTTTACATTGTGATAAATAACACACACCCTGATAATTTAATGTGTCTTTTGGGCAAAACCAGCATGAAAGATTATTCATATCTGATTATTCATTTCATTTAGGTTCTTATGTTTGTGGTGTAGACATGTGATTTAACTTACAACCAGATGATGTTCAGAGCAATAAGTTGTGCATGTTGCTACATACATACGTGTGTGTGTTGTGTTTTGTGTGTTTTATGTGCAGGATGTGGACGACCCCTTATTGGACATGAAGACCCCTGTATTGTTTGTAGTGGGCCAGAATGCACTGCAGTGTGGCGTAGAGAACATGGAAGAGTTTAGGGAGAAGATCCGAGCAGACAATAGCATGGTGGTTGTTGGAGGGGCTGATGACAACCTCAGGTGGGTTGCTGAGTGGGTTGTTATACTAGCTGACTTGATAAGCAGTTACACACCAGTAGTTAATATACATTAGATTTTATATCAGAATATACTCACTGAGCTGCTACTTTTTTTTTTTTTTTTTCTTTCTTTCTTTTCTTTTCTTTATATATGATTTTTTGGACATTTTTCCTGGCGTAAGAGCTGCACTGTTACAGAGAAAAAGAGATTGTGCCTCATGTTAAGCATTCTATCAAAAAGAAATGGAAAACAGGAATGGTGGTATTAAAAAAAAAAAGAAAAGTGGGAGACTCATTTGTGGATAACATTCATCGTGAAGTTAGGTAATTCACATTGCAAAGTAATGTGATGTACTAGTCTTTTATACAACCCTTGTAAAAACATTCCCCTGCGCTCTGACGGAACAGATGGGAAAGTGGTGAACGTTTGTGGCAAACCTGTTCTGTTTGAATAGTTAAATTTGAACGATTTTGAAACGTTTTGTTTCAGCGGTAACCCTTCGTCCAGCTGCCCTGTATGTTCGTATAGCGCTACCTTCTTAAACTGTTACCATGTGGTGCTAAATGTGCGCAGAGAACAGAGACCCGTTTGTAATCGCTCTCCTATGTTCGCCAAATTTAAACCCGGGCAGCCTCTGCGCCAAGACAACGATGCAGTGTTTAAAACTGAGCGTTATCTGGAAAGTCAACAGTGCTAAACAACTTGTTTTTGTGTATGCAGCTCTAATTTGTTCACTGTTTTGTCCCCACTGCAGGATCAGCTCCTCTAAGATGAAGACGGAGGGCCTGACGCAGACCATGGTGGATCGCTGCATTCAGGTTCTTGCACTCAGTTGATGTCAATTATGAGGACTAGGGTTGTAAATCTCAGCGCTCACGATATTTCAATTTGAATGTAGTCCTTTAGAAAATGTATCCAGTGCAAGTCCAAAATTTCACTATGATCTGATTCTTTTGGAACAATTTGGAACTAAAAACAATGATTTGTGTCCTTCAGGATGAGATTGTGGACTTCCTGACAGGAATCTTGACACGAGCAGAAAGCCCAAGTCTCACCTCGGGAGAAACACGGGACCTTGACACAGAGAAGAAAAAGAAGCCTCGCCGTGAGTTGCCCTTTGATTCTGAGAGGTCACGACCCTCCTCACCTGCCATCAGGGTACCAATCTCGCCCTCAGGATCAGAGGTTAGATCATTTTGGATGATGAACATTGTGGAATAATTAAATGGTCATTATAACTACAGTGAAATGGCCCAAAGGATTTTGACCCAGAGTAAGGAAATGGATAAGTGGTTAAGCAACGATGTTCAACATTCAGGTTACGTGTGTCAGACTTTGCACCCTTCTGATTTTAGGTGCTTGTGAAATCTGGTAGATGATAGTGAATCTGACTAGTTTTGCATCTCTTTTTTTGATGAAGCAATATTTCAGCCCCAGTGACCAAGTATTGCTTTGTCATCTGTGGTTCTTCATACAGATCATTCTTTTGGATATAAAGCATTTAATAGGTTCCCTGCTTTCAATTGCTTCTTTTTATTGAGAGGAGCAGAAGCAGAGCCTTGAGTTTCTCCACTGCTTGTTATTCACCTTCAGTTCTTGTACAAGTCAGTGGAACTCCCTGTGGTGTTGTCTTTTCTGTAGAATGTGTGAGTGTCTTTGTGCGTGTGTGTGCACGTGTGTGCTTGCGTATGTGTCTTTCAGTTGCAGTGCTTAAAAGAAAAATATGAATCTATCATCATTTATCATCCATTATCGCTTTTACTATGGGATTCCTTTCTTCTGTCTTTCCAACGTTTTCAGTGTTTTGACAAAACAAAATAAAAACAGCTCTTGGGGTGAGCACTGCGTTTTAGTATTGCGTCCATTTTTTAGTCTGTAAAAATCGTACTTGGAGTGAACAGGCCTTTATCCTGCATGCACAACTCTTTTGACAGTGTTGTAGTTGTGATTTAATAGTGGGAACTGGGGCTATCCATGTGCTACCATGTTTTCTGTCACTATATAAGATATGCATGAGGGTTCCTTATTGGATGTACCTTGCTTCTTTTTCTGAGCGAGTGTGCAAATCCATTCAGAGTGCAGATTGAATCAGTGAGCATTTATTATTGATTGGTTTAATCAGAGTAATGATAAATTGTGACGGTTGTGTTGCGTGTATTCCTGTTAATCTGTTTTCTTGTTCAAAAAGTTAGTTTGGGTCACAAACTAATTTAATTAATTAAAAAATCTGAATTTTAATTTTAGATATTCTTGACACAGAAAATAAACGCAGCAACAGCATTCGGAAATTGTGTTTTTAATAGAAAAGAGTGGATTAAATGGCAGAACTGGTTACATTTGTGCATCAGCTTTGAAGGGTAATAGTCAGATTTAAATGCAGAAGGCAGTAAATAATGGAAGTTTTGGGTACTTGTCTAGGACATGTCCAGTGTATGCAGTAGTCCTACAGCCAGTCCCAAGCCCAAGACTACCGGTTTGTCTCCAGCCCAGAAGTCCAGCCTCATTACTGCCACCCAGCTGCTTAAGACCCACATGCAGCGCTCTGGAACTGTGCTCACACACAAACAAGCTCAAGGTGTGTACATACATACAAAACACACATTCAAGCTGTATGGAGGTGTGAACACACACACACACACGTGTGAAAAGTTTGGGGACATCTGGCTTTTCAAAATCTTTAATAAATGAACACTTTCTTCTTTAAAAAACAAAGCTTTTTAAATCTTGCCATTTCTGTGAAAACAGTGCAGATATTAAAAAGAAAAAAGCCTTAATTTTTATTCTTTGTGTGATGTTAGCTTTCATCAACACTTAAACCTTTATTTAGGTGTATTTAAAACACCTCTGGGCCAAAAAGCTAAACCGTTGCAAACTCTTTCTTAATGTACTTGATTTCAAAGCAACAGTGAAATTCAAATATTACTCTGTAAAAGGGTCAAAAGATCGCAGGATATCCCCAAACTTTTGACTGATAATCTACAACATGAGTGTGCTCTCACAGAGAAAAGATGTTTATCTTTGTTCTTCTCACACACACATCCTTAGTTTTAGTTTCACTTTGTCATTGAGTTGTTTAATTGTGATTAGTGGTAGCTTTACACCTAGTTAGCTTTAAGGGGGGGATTCCACCAGTTTTTCAACAATTTCTCCAAGTAATTTCTCCATGTAAACATCCTGAATTGTAAGGATGTAAACAAAGTTATTTAGGCTGGTTTGATGCGAAACGCTTAGCTCTAGTTCTAACTGCTGATGTGAAGAAAGGTCAGAATTATTCACAGTGGCGGTGATGGAAACCAGGCATCTGTTTAATGACATCTTGATGCCTCTGACATTGGTTTTCAATAGTTTGGGCCTAAAATGTATTTTTAAAAACATACTTATGGAGAGGTGCTTGCTGCATATTGCGAGGCAAAGAAAACGTATCTTTTCTAATTTATCTCTGGTTTACCATTGTCAACATTACATATAAAATATTAGATAAAATGGCTGCATTTGTGTTGTAGACATTGTGACCTCTGGTTGCTATTACCATTGTTAACGAACTAGAATAGAGTAAATGCGGAAATTTTGAAAAATCGGTGGAATTGCCTTTTAACCATGTTGAACATGTTTCCCTCCTCCTTAGATTTAAAGCCATTCTAGTGCATCCCAGCTCCCCCCCTCTAGTTTGCATGTGTGTTTCCTTTCTTTCCTGTCCCCTTTCCTTTTCCCCCTTCACTCTGTCCGTCTCTTCCATCCGCTCCAGCTCAGTTCGCTGCCTTTATGAAACAGAACATGCTGGTGAGGAAGAGCATTCCTCCTGGCAGTCCATCCTGTCTGTTTGGTGAGTATGTCTTCTCTCTCCCCCTCTCTCCCTCTCTTTCTATATACCACTTGTCCAACTTTTTTTCCCCCTTCTTTCTTTCTGTCTTTGCATCTCAGAAGGTGAAACACATCTGTTTGTAGATTCTTTTGAAGTCAGCATGTTCTTCACTGTGGCTAATGAAAAAGAGATGTTTCACTGAATCGCATTTGCTATTGTTTAACAATAGCAATGGATCTGAAACACATTTCCCTACAAAGTCTACCCCCTGCCAAACAAACTTGAACTTGCTTTTGTGAAGCTTTGTCGTAATTTTTAACTTGTTTAGTATTTTTAAAATGCGGATCTGTTTCTGTTAGTAAGGTTTTCACCCATTAGCTCACATCCAGTCAGGTTTTGTTATCTATGTGTTTAATACCCTATAGCAATAACCCAACATTGATAGGTTAAAGAAACGGAGCTGTGTACTCACTCACTCACGCTTGCTTTACAGTGGTGATTTTAGCAAGAATCCAAATGTAGACAAATGGACAAAAGAACATCACCTACATAAAAATAGTAGCAGCAGCATTTTGAAGCCAGAGTTGTAGCGATAACAGTATCTTCTTTTTCCATATTTGAGCATGGAGATTAACCATTTCAGTGGCGGTTCAACACAGAGCGCATGCAAGCCATGCTTAGCACGTAACTGTGCTCAGGGCTATGTGGCTATTTACTTGTTGGTGTTGTGCCACCAAAACTTAAAAGCAAACAAAATAAGTTGAGTTCACATACACAGACATCATATAAATTAAAACGTTGCACAATTTTCAATTAACCATTCGATTAATGTCAAACCTTCAGTCTAGCAACAGTTGCTAAAACGAACTGGTTAGCAGTCGTTTAGCTAGCATCCTGCCTGCTCTGCACCACTGAACAGGTTTGATTCCGTCTACAGAAAGTTTGGATTGATGCTCAAATCTGAGGGAACAAAGTAGAGTGGCTGGTGTTGAAGGGACAGAAATCTGAAATGAAACCTCTTCTGTGGTGTCTGGATGTGTAGCTTCCTAGCTAGGCTAATGCTAGTCAGCTCCTCTAGCTCAGTTTGCTTATCTAGTGCCTGACCCATCCAAACACCACAGTAGAGCTTCCGTTCTGTGTATGTGTTGCTCTGATCTTACAAGTGTAGATGATAAATATGACTGGTGGTGGAGTAACATGCTGGGCTAGACTAACACTAGCAAAGCGTTCACTAGCAGGCTAACAGTTCCACTCACTGTAGAGTTGGCTCAGCACCAGCTAACTCATGCTCATATAACACCCGATAAAGAATGTGAGAGCACAAAATTGAGTAGGTGGCATTGGAGTGCTACCTGGAAGTGAATGTGTTATAGTTATTAGCCTGTTAGCTGTTGCTGAGCCACTCTTCTGTATAGTTTTCCTGAGGATTTCCAGGTTCTGATTTAGCAGCAGAGAAGATGGAAGAAGAAACTGACCCGTTTTATGAGTCCCTTAAAGAGTAGGAGTGCTGCTGGTTTCAGATAATTCCACCAGATAATTTAGCTCTGAAAAATTCGCAAAATTGGAAAGGACTGACTACAAAAATGGTTGTCAACTACAAGCTTCCATTAATTATTAACTACATTAGCCTCATAGCACTAGTGCAGAAATCTAAGCAGCAAACTTCAGACATATCTTGACTGACTGACTACTTTTGAAATATGGGCAAAATTGTATGAATTAAATTTTTGGCCAAATTGACACTTTACAGTAGAGAAACAGCGCCGTGTTACATATTTTTTTACATATTCCGTGTGACAGTACCCGTGTCGGGCGAGCAGGCGGAGGGTTTGGATCGGGATGACCTGCGGCTTCACATGAAGAGGAGACAGACGCCCAGCCCCACACCTAGTAAATCCTCCAAACGAGCCAAGATCAAAGTCACCATAGTCTCCCACGCTGACACCGCAGGGGCCACGGCCGCCTCTGCAGCTCAAGAAGGTAAATTAAAGGCCTTTCTGGCTTCATTAAACCACTGAGCTGCTATTGTAATGAAACAGGGTTGACAACAGCCATGCACACCTAATGAAATCGAAGGTGAACCGAGGATTGCGGTACTGAGCCCTTGAATATTTTGTCCTGCCCCGACCACCCCCACCCCCTCCAACCTTAAACTGTCAAAAGTAATCTTGCTGAAGAATTCAAGAGGCCTGTTTATCTGCTGACATGAAGAAAAATATAGCTAAATATAGCTAGAGGATAACGACCTGTTTTTGATGGACTCTTTTGATGCTTTTCTTTTCATTGCATTAGTGAGTAGTGTTCTGAACCCACAGGAGCTTGCAGAAATTATTATATTAAGTTACATTTTAAAGCAGCCTTTACCAAAATGCTATATATTAGGAAAACAACAAAAAAAATACTAAGAATTGGAGAAAGAAGAATGATGAGCGGTAAAGATAATGGTCTTAGATTGAGCTTTAAAGGAAGAGACGGTAGAGCAGTTCGGTGGCAGAGTTGTAAAGTTTAGCAGCAGCAGCACTGAAAGACCTGATGCCAACTGATGAGTCTTGTATATGACACTGCAAGAAGACCAGTGCCAGAAGATAGTGTGAGAGAGGGATTTCCCAAAAAGATATTAGTTTTGTCTGCCTTGAGTTTCAGGAAGTGTAGGGAATGCAGTGCTAATGTAAATCTGAGTATCGGCATAACAGTGAAACCTAAAGGGGAATTGCACCATTTTCTTCATAAATTCTATATAATTAAATGTTTAAGCTGTAAACGGAGCCATCCAGAGTGGTTTTCTCCGTTTTGCAATTTCCGTCTGGGATCTACTCCACAATTTCCCTCTGGGGTCAATAAAGGATTCTGATTTACAGAAACGTTTTAGAGTCTGAATTGTTCACAGTGGTGGTGATGAGAACCAGCCGTCTGAAGAGTTTAAATCATCCAAAATCTCCCTCACAGAAAGTTATTACATGAAATGTTTATGATTATGCTGTCCCATCTAGTTTTACGATAGTTTAGTGGTAACCTTTTGGCCTAAAACATCTTGTTAGTCCATTTATTTTAACACATTTATGACAGAGGTGTACAGGCAGGGCACCCTGGACGGGTCACTAGATCTAAGGGCAATTTAGTTTTGACCAGGCAGGCCAACTGGTAATATTAGATTTTAAGAATTTCATTTTTTCACTTTTGTTTTAATGCACAGAAAAGTGGCACTGTGACAACTTTACTCAAGCAGGTGTTGCACATCTCTTCGAATAAACATCACTCAATGTGAGGGGGGAAAAAATAAAAAAGGAGAATGTTTTTAACATGCGCTCTAAATTTTATCTCTGTCTTGTTTTGGTCTTTAAAGTTGGAGCATCTGGAAAGCCCCTCACAGTGACCATGGGCCAGACTGTTTCAGGAGCTAAAGAACTTTCTGGACTTTTGACCGCTCAAAGGTTTGTGTGTAATTTATGTGTTTTGCTTTTTCACAAACGTTTGACAACAAGAGTAAGAGAACATATGATGTGCAGATTTGCTCTACATTTTAAAGATGATTGGTATGGTTCGTGAAGTTGTTCAGAACAGAAGAGAGGACCTGATATGGTACATGTTTGTTTTCACAACCTTTCACCGTGAATATTTCAACACTCATTTCCATCTCCACTTATTCACAAACAGAAGTCTATGAAGGAAAAAATGCAGAGTGGATCTGTAGATCTATTTCTGCAAGTTGTATGGTGGTGTTACAGTGCTGATGTGTGCTTGGTCATGTTCACGCATGTCTATAGGTCTAGTGCTCTGACAGATGTGCCTGGAGGTCTAGGCTCTAGTGGAGGTTCCTTCCACAGCCTGCAGGGGAGTGTCATATCTGGCTCGTCCTCTCCAGTGCAGGTTCAGACACCTGCAGCTGCACAAGGTAACCTCAACCCAATGCATGCTAGCCCTCTAACCCTCATCCTTCAGTACCCCTTACTGCACAATTTAAAGTTAGGAAAACTCAGACTGAGTCAGACCTAAAAGGAAAGGGCTTGTCATTGTGCTAAGTTGTTGGATCAGGTGTGTTGGAACAGGAATCACACCAAAATATGGAAGCTAGGCCCCTCCAGTATGGTTCCATATTATAGGGTTTTGAATTTCAGCATAGAATTTCTGGCACTTTCTGATTGTGTGTTTTGACTCTGTGCAGCTCCCTCTGCCAGTAGCCTGTTACAGGGCCTCAGCTTCAGCCTGCAAGAGATCAACACCAAATCCCCGGGTTTGCCCTCCAGCGCACAGGTACTGCCCCAAACCTCTATCTATATATATATATATATATATATATATATATATATATATATATATATACCCTATAAATGTAAAGTTCATTAAACAAAATAAAAATGAAAAACTTAAATTGGCTTCCACTTTTCTTTAATGGACACTTAAACAAACGGTATCATGTACCACCTCAGCAACAGCAATTATGCTCAACCTGTCATAAGTCTCTCTCTGAAGTACGCTCTTCTCACCAGGGATAAACCCTAAAGCTGTGAATTCTGCAGCTGTTAGGTTTTATGAAGATTCGTTGTTGTATGCATAATGCCCTCTAGGGGGCAGTCAAGGAGCTTGTGAAATTTTGTGATGTTTTTGGACTTGGAAGTGGTGTGTCAAGCTCATTCTCTCTCTCTCTCTCTCTCTCTCTCTCTCTCTCTCTCTCTCTCTCTCTCTCTCTCTCTCTCTCTCTCTCTCTCTCTCTCTCTCTTTGATTGATGGTGTCATTTCACATATTTGGAATTCTTTCTTCAAAAGCTTTTGATGGTAGGCAAAAAAGGCTAATATAAATATTCTATAAAGAGTTTAATATAAAGTAAATGATGGTCAGCAGTGTGGATGATCAGCCTCTTTTAAGTTTTCTTCAAAAACTGATGTAAAACATGTTGAATTTTGTCAACTTTCCTAAGTGCGAACATCAGACATGACTTATGTGTGTGCTTTTTAATGCATCTGTGTGAATTCATGTTAAAATCACTGAAATGTTCTCCTGATGGCGATGCTACGGGCCTCTTCTCAACTTTTTCCTGCTCATGAGCTTTCATGTCTGAACAGGTAGAAAGAGGAGAGAAAGAATGAAACTGCTGTTGCTTTAATCTCTGGTGATGACCCAGTTGATTAGACGCTCCTTCAGTGTGATCTCACATACATCAGAGTGCTTTAGCGTTAACACTACAATTGTTATTTGGGCATATGAGTCTCTGACCACCTCAAAAATGATCATCATATAGACGCAGTGGCCATCTGAACAGTCAGGGTGGTGCACAACACTCGTTGCGTCACTCATTGTTTCCCTCCATCACTTGCTCTTTCTTTCAGGCTCCATTAGGGAAGTTGCAGCCTCATGGACAAGTGCTGACCTCTCTCAGTGCAGCAGGGGGCACTCTAGTGCGTGCAGTCCCAGTCGTGTCCACGGGCTCTGGAGTGACCAAAACCACAGCCATCCACCAACTGCTCACCAACGGCGGCCTGGCTAAGCTGGCCAATAGCCTGCCGGGACTGGCTCACGTGTCCAATCAGAGCGCGGGTACGTCTTTGTCGTCTTCGTCGATGCAGCGCTCCAGCAAACAGAGGCGTCCACGCTGAGTAGGAGCCAGGGGGTTGTACCGTGACAACAGGGTCAATGGTCAAATTCGGGCCGCCACCACTGCATGTAGTATGAGTTAGTGTAGCACCCGGAGGTACCAGTCACGAAATGAGATGAGACTGGAGATAAAGACAGCGTGCATTGTGGTAAAATCAGTGATGATCTTATCAGTGATAAGATGTGTAACTCTGTGCTTGTACATATAATGAGGGAAACGTTTGTCCTGTTTATTCTCATGCCGTGTGATTTGTATTAATGTCAGTTAAAACAAGAGAACACCACTGTTCTCCCCTAATTTAAGTGGCAAATGAAAGTTGTAAGGACCACACGTTACTGACGAAGAGTCGTTTCTGTGCTGTCAGCTCTGTTCATTCTTTCTGCAGTGTATCCACTGTTCCCAGCTCATTATGTTTCTGTTTCTGTTGGTTTCATTTTTGTCCATTTACATTTTATCTTTATTTTTCTGTGTGATGGACAACTGCTGTTTGTTTTGGCATCTCCTTACAAATGCATTCATTAAACAACCAACAGCAAATGAGTGTCAGCGATGTCCATTTTTTTTTCTTGCCCTTTTTATTTGTGCATTTTCTGCTAAATGTCATTGCATTTCTGATATGTTTGTAATTATTACATTCAAATTTAGTTATAATTTAATGTCATTCGCTTCTCTTTGCAAACTCTTAAGTGTCTGTCTTGTAAAACTTTTTTTTGCCAATTTACGCTGCTCTGTTTTTTCTGTTTGTTGTTTTATCATGTTGCCACATTGAAGTGTGTGTGTGTGTGTGTACGTGTGTGTATGTTCTCTAGTTAGACTCATTTATTTCAGCTCATTAATGCAGCAGCTCTTTAAAGGTAGGTATATAATCCAAAAACCCAACACAATCCGGCTGCTAGTATGCAGCTCTGGTTGGTCTCTATTTGGTGAACTGAAGTGTCACCTGGACACAATAGAGAATTCCTACAGTGAAACACTTGTTAGGTGGGGGTAGTGGGAGATGGTGATTCATGGTATTGGTCAAATGATTTTTTATGTCATTTCAGAAACGGGTCATTACATTTCTGATTTAGGATAACTCCACTGTTTTTTCAAGATGTTTGTATGAGAAGGTGTGGATCTTTAGCGTGTAGTCAGGATTATAGAAAAACCTGCCGAGTGAACTGTTCGCAGTGGTGGTGAGGGCAACCAGGCTAAGCAGTTAAATGCTTTAGAAGCTAATGTAATGTACTGAATGGTATTACATTAAAATGGTTATAAGTTTACTGCCTAATGTCTCACACATTAGTTTTGAGTAAGTTTTGGCCTAAAATGTTTTCCTTGTTAAAGTGATTTATGTTGGAGAGGTTAATGCAGGGTGTTTAAAAAAAACGGTGAAAGTCACTAAAAAAATCCATTTACCACTTTTCTTCATCTGTTATGTTTAAAGGCTCCCAACATGTCTAGGTTCACTGGTGGGATTGGACAGTAAATAAAACAGCTGTGTTTGCGCTCTAAGCATCATGACGCCTGGTTCCTATCACCACTACTGTACAGAAATCGGAGTCAGGACGTTTCCAGCAAACCATTTCACATCAAACTGCTCTAATGAGTTTTCTTTCCAACAAATTGAGACATTTTGGCCATTTGAAAGTGACCACCCCTATGCTGTAAAGATTTTTAGTTCAAGCTGACTATAACACCGTTTCTGATCATGCCGTTTAATTGGGGAGTTGAAACAGTGTCATGTAGATTATTGTTTTCTGGTCATAGTTTCATGTTTTTGAGCAGAAGGAAAGTGAAAACGGTGCAGGTGGACTGTATCACTGGCACTGGGAATTTGTCTAAATATACCTCGATCTGTACATATGCTGCAGTTTTGTTTATTATTTTAGCTACAGACTTTGGCTCTACTGATGCAGACATTCTCATTTGTGTGTTTGTTGAACAACAGGACTCAAAGCCCCCACAACAATCACAGTGACCCTGAGAGGACAGCCAAATAGAGTTCCAGCTCTCGGCCACACTGGAGCCATACTGCCACCCCACAGTGCACCTGAAAACCAGGTGTGTTTTCCGAATTCGCACCAGCTCCCAGCAGAACCACAGTTTGCAGTGGTTAAAGTGAAGATTTGGACAAAATTCAGATTTGTGTTTTTTCCCCCCAGACCCCCAAATGTCGTCGGAAGTTTGTTGTCCTAAATGTTCTTCTTTAATTATACACTGAGCTACAGGGCTATTGTGGTTAGTAACCACATAAGCGGTACTTGAGATTACTTTAAAAAAAAAGGACATTCTGGTCTAACACTAGCCTCATTGTTTTGACAAGTTCATGATGTTTCCATTTTGCCTTTTTGACTGTCAGTCACAAAATCGAAACCACAAAATCTCAGTCTCGGGTGTATCAGGGGTGTTGTGGCATAGCAATGGTTAAATTTGATCTTGGCCAGTGTCCCTTAATAACCACTATTGGTTAGGTGATTTCTCAGGCTGTATGTCAGTGTTTTCAAGAAAAGTGGGCAAAAGTATGCTGCGTATCTAAAACCAGTGGGAGCACGCACCTTAAATTGTGAACTGTGTCTGTACTTGTCTCCATTTTTACAGATAACAGTCCGTGTCAGCAACCAAATACAAACCAACGTATCAGTTTGACAGAATTTACAGTTTTATATCCTTTCTTGTTTCATCAGTGTTCTACTACCATACCCAGCATGCATTTCACAAGTACATCATATTTCCTCTGACTATGCACCCACTGCCATAATGTAATCCAGACTGCTAGTATAGCCCCTTATGTAGAAGCTGATAAATACAAACCTGTTGTTTGGATTCGTTCCTCTTAACCACCTAGAAAAAGCATTTCAGACAGCTCTCAAGTATATGCACCACTGTGCGTATAAGTTTTTCAAACTTTGCTCCCACCTTCAAGACACATCATCAGAAGTGGGGGGGTTTCCTTATCTTTAAGGGAAACCTCTTTCTAGACCAAGGGTGTCAAGCTCGACCAGGAAAAGGGCCGTCTTTAAAAAAAATAAATCTCAACATCTTATCAAATCCTTTGATTAGTGTTGTGCTGTAACCCAAACTGGCAGTTGTTTATTCAAAATAAGAAAAAACTTCAACAGTAAAATACTGGCACTTACCCTAGACCTTGAAATATTACATGGACACTGCTCTGCTTGAACTGGACACCTGGCCTCCTTTCTTTGCTGCAAGACTTGGGCTCAACTTCTGAGCTGCTACGCTAATGTTAGGTGTTTATTTTGGTTGAACTGCAGCTGAAATGCGTTTTGGTGATATGACTGGTGTGGAATTGTGTAGAACTGATGTGTAACCAACGTCCCACAGACTGCTGTTGGGCTGTTGGGCGGTCTTATCCAGAGCGACTTACAATTTGATCATTTTACACAGGTAGGCCAGGTGGTGTTAGGAGTCTTACCCAAGGACTCTTATTGTTATAGTGTAGGGTGTTTGCCCTGGTGGGGGATTGAACCCCAGTCTATAGTGTAGAAGGCAGAGGTGTTACCCACTACACTAACCAACCACTGCTATGGACTGTAGTGCAGCACATTGTGAAACGGGCTAATATTAATAGAAAATTACAATACTTTTTTCGGCTGGATAGGATTGTGTGGCGGATCTGGTCCTTGGCCGTTTGTTCAAAACATGGGCTCTAGGTACCACTTTAAAAGGTGGGGAGGCATGTTTACAACAGATAAACATGTTTACGACAAATACAGCAACATGTAGTCTCATTTTGGCTGGAGTGACGCTTTGTGTAATAAGTGTACACTCTTACAAAATTATTCCACAAGGTTTCTTTAGTAAATAAAAGGTTCTACATAGAACCCTTTGCCATATTAAAAGGATCTTTTCATCATGAAATGGTTCTTCAGATTCATGGACAGTGTGTTGTATATGGTTCTATATAGCACCCAAAAGGGTTCTTCTATTGCTACAATGTCAAACTTATCAATAGAATTACACTTTTTTCAGAAAGGTTCTATATAGAACCATCTATAGAACATTCAGACACATTCTCTGTCAATCTGAAGAGCCTTTTAATCATGCAAAGGGTTCTTTGAATGTTCATGGTTCTATGTAGAACCAAAAAACGCTTGAAGAACCTTTTGAACGCTTGAAGAATCTTTTTAAAGAGTGTAGCCTAAAGACAGTAGCAGCCATCCTGAAGCCTAGTCTGTACTTTTGTCCACATTTCTAGATGACTGTGTTTCATAAAGTGTCAGAAACCACATTTAAGTGCCTTAACTTGAACCACTGCTTTAAAGCTGGTTTATTTTTCTCGTGTTGCACTTAATCTCCACGTCTCTGTGCGTGTATAGTATGTAAATGTTTATACAGTAAATGAAACGGTTAGATTTTCAGTTACGTATGAATATGAAGCCCCAGTACGGTGTGTAAGCCAGGGCGGTTGTTCTTCCACTTCTTTTATTTTCCATATTTAAGGGCTTGCGAAATCCGTTTGATGTCGCCTGTCATCCGTTATTTCGCTCAAATCAGTTAGATCGGCCGTCATTGATGGCGATGTGCTTTTTTTCCTCCCTCTTTCGAAGTTTCTGTTCCACCATTTATCACAATTATAGCCTTTTCATTTTCAGCTGTGAAATCAATTAGTTTCATCAGGCCAGTTGCCGTAGTAACAAGTCTCTGTGACGACACAGGAATGAGAGTGTAATTATTTGCTTAATTATTCTGACGAGGATAATTACACGCCTGTCACTCCCACTCCTGGATGGCTAAGGGCAGTGGTCAGGAGTTTGGGGTATTTCAGAAGGTTCTGAGTTTAGAAAAGGCTGTAATTGTTTGATATCAAGCTTTTCTTTCGCCTGGACTTTTAACCTCGCAGAGCTCGGTAGAACTGCTTGACCGTGGTGATGGTGGAATTTGTGGATCACTGAAAATGACAAGTTTTATGATGCTTTTAGACCAAAAAGTTATAAGAATTGTAGTACAAATTGCATGAAGGCCAACAATTAAATAAAGAATTACTGAAATGTAATAAACATTTGAAGCCCTGGTATTCAGTATGATGGCATTTATCAGCCAATATGAGTTGCAAGTATATACAGTACTGCGCAAAAGCTTTATGCACCTGAACACATTGTTTAAATGAATTTATCTGGGTTATAAGTGTGTTTGTGCCTGTAAAAAAAATAATAAATTAATAATGTATCATTAGAATGAATGCAAACAAACATAAATACAAGTTAGTTTCCATCCAGATTTGTACTTGATGCCTCCAGCTATCGCATGGATTTGTTCAGTTCCGTCACCAGCGCCCTTGATTTAACATAACGAAGCATTGACTATCTAAACCAAGTATTGGATGATAACTACGAATAATACAGGGCTGCCACAAGGATAGATTAGCAATGGTTAAGTGAGCCTCTTAACAGTCACTGGGGCAGTTCCCCTCTTGTCACTGGGGTGGGACCCTCAAGGGTACTCGGTACCTTTTAGTCAGGGAAAATAACTGAACCATAATCCACTGAAATTATATTTTCTGAGTTGTATTGAGTTCACACCCCGTCTCGTCCCCAGGCTTTTTATTTTATTGTTCTGTTTTAAAACATTTTGGTTATGAAAAGGTACAAATGCGTACTTTTCACCTGGAAAAACTGATTTAAAGTACACAACTGGACCTTAAAACCACTGTTGTACCTTTTGAGGGAACATGTACTATTTCCTTTTCTCAGTATAGGAATACAGTAAAAGCAACAGGAATTTCTTGGTTTCTGTAGCGATATTGATATCTTGGTTAGAAGTCTGCAGTTACAAGAACACTATTTTTCTAACCAACTTCCAGCAGGTCTGATTTAATTTAATGCAGGATTGATTTGATAAGCTAGGTTTTTTTGATGGTAACTGTTAATACTGGCTTGAGGAGAGCTTTAGATTTGGTTAAGCAGTTTGTTTATTTGTAATTATTCTGCTTTTCTCCTTCATCTCTTTCTTACAGTGACCAAAACCTCAATGGGAACCACCCATGCTGTTTGAAGCTGCAATACCATGGCTCATGCTGCCTGCTAAGGCTCTGGTAGGCTCTGTGTGGTGTCCTCACCGGTGCACGGAAAGCAGATGCACCCTCAGCTATAAAACGACTGACTCGATGGTTTTGCTGGCTAACCTGCTTATCTGCCTCAACACTCTGGAGGAGCCGAAGGAACAATTATGGACCCCATTCCTTTTATGATCACATCTTACTGACAAAGAGTAGGTGTTTCAGTGTCTTGCTGTGTGTAGGATGGTCGAAGTTTAAAGTTAGTCGTTGAAGGCTCTGGCACTCAGTACTGGTGCTGTGATACGCTGAATGTCTAAAACTGGGCTTTAGTCTAAACGCTCTCGCAGGTCTATATGTATGTGTGTGCCTCAGAGTAAGAGCCATGATCTAGGAATGTATACATTACTTTTCAAAAGTTCAGAATCACTGAATATACATTTTTTTGAGTTTTGAGTTTAAATTTCAGATGAATTAAGGCAGTTTGCTAGTCCTGGGCGATGCAGTGCAATTTTACAGCAGTGCTGCTAGGCTTTAAACACTGTGTCCACCCACTGACACTCCCACCTTGTTGGACCTCCTTGTAGATCTAAAGTCAGAGACAGTAGCTCATCTGCTGCTGCACAGTTTGTGTTGGTCATCCTCTAGTCCTTCATCAGTGGTCACAGGATGCTGTTGGCTGGATATTTTTGGTTGGTGGACTATTCCTAGACCAGCAGTGACACTGAGGTGTTTAAAAACTCCAGCAGCACTGCTGTGTCTGATCCACTCAAACCAGCGCAACACACACTAACACACCACTACATTAGTGTTACTACAGTACTGAGATTGAGAATGCAGTTATAACAGAATCTAAGTTTAAAATAAATAAATAAATAATACGTTTGGGACTAGATTGAACTGGCTTATCATTACGAAGTGTAATATTTATTAATAATAATTATTTGGCACAGGTTAAATGCACATATTGTAGCATAACAGTGTCTAAACATTCTGCTCTTCCATATTATAGTAAATCCATCCTCAAATAACATTTAGCAATATTGGTCAAATCTAAAGGATTTGCCCAGTCCAGTGTAAAGCAAATGTATGCTGATACTGATTGGATTCTCAAGTCATTTGTCACACTTAATATAGAAAAATCACACACATTCGTAATGTAAGTGAATCCAAACTTTTGAACAGTAAAGTTTTACAGTAAAAGTCCATAAATTGTGAGACACTTGATTAAATTGTTTTCCACAATCTGAGACATTCTGACCTACAGACTTGACATTTGTTTCTATGTCATTTTTTTTTTTATATAAAAACACCATTTAAACTCCAGCTGTGCTGGAATGTGTGAACATCTTGATGAATGCATGGAAATTTTCTGTTTTTTTACCACAATGTCAAAACACTTCAGCTCCCACCAAGGTCTCAGCTTATCTGTATCTTCTTCATCTCGGTTGGAAAAGCATCTCAGGCGGCTCCTCGTGAAGCTGCTTGAGAGCATGACGGAGAGTGTGTGAAAGGGGGAGGTGCTGCTTTAAAGAATCCAAAACAGAAATTTTGATTTGATTTTTGTGATGCATTTTTTGGTCCATGTGTGTTGTGTATTCACGTTTTCACCATTATTCTAAGATGTGGAGCATAACGAAAATAAGGAGAACCCTTTAGGAGCAGATGTCCACATTTTTGACTGTCACTGTTTGTTAGGATATAAAAGACGAGAGTGACCTTAGATCAGCAGTTACTGAGGATCAATACGTATGACCCCTGACTTCTTAATGAAACAAATTAATTTGTGCTTTTGTCCCTCCTAGAATTCTTAAAATGATTCATCTCTTTACGTTTTTCCCCTTACCACATGTGGGAGTGTTGCCTCATTGCGTCCTGCTTTCAGATGAGTGGACAGACATGGCGTAAATGTGTTTGCTCTGTGCGGAAGCCTGTGGGGAGCATGTACTACGTGTCCTTACTGACAAGGCAAGCTGGATATAATAAATAAAGGCAAAAGTCAAGTTATGACACAGTTGAATTATTTCCAAAAGCAGCATGAGTCAATCGACTGCAATTGCACTTACAGCTCATGTCGAAAGGAGACAATTATGTCAAGACTGGGAAAAGGCATTCACAGGTTTTGGATGGGAGGTTCCCTAGTTCCAAAAATGGTCAGCAGTATTGCGTTTGACTGTTAAAGGGGCATTCCAGGCTAAAACATGAGTGTAATGTTATTTATCCTGTAGCTCAGCATTGATCTTCATCAGAATTCCCATTTTCGATCTTCTCTGACTATAATAGATACCATGCATCATGCAAATGTCATAAAACCATTGAGAATCCCTGCTGTGTCACCCAATCGTGACTGCAAGCCACGGATCTATAGGCTAATAAATACAACCAAGCTAGCATCACTGTAACTCTTGGGCTGCTTTCAGCTGCAAGTGGGGCTGTAGTTTTTCCAGAGGAGGGACTCGTTCACCCACTATGCGTGTTTATCATTTCTGAAATGGATTTTGTAGTTTTATAGCTAGCTGACATCGGTCTTGGCCTATTTTACTGGTGCTTTAAACTCATACAACACAATTAAAATATGGCGTAACTGTTTGTATATTTAAAATTCACTTTATCGGATTTATCACTTTATGCTCCACGTGACGACTTGCTTTTATCTTCCACTGTGACAACAATAGGTCTGCCATCACAGCTCGGCCATTGTGTGCTGTTTTGCAAATGTCCATGTACCCACCTTCTAAGAGCATCCGTGTGGTACATCCTATTAGGAAATCTTTCTTACCTCAGTCCTCGGGCAAAACACGCAAAGACAGCATTGATTTCTGTCGTTATTCTGTCCAAAATAGTTACTAGTTTTTACCTTTTCAGCAGTGACATTAGATATCTGATTTCAGCTTATCCCCAAAAATCCATCCTAAAGTAGCTGTCGATTTTACAGATTTTTTCCTAGTTCCAAGAAATGTTGTCTGAAGGGAGTTTTCCTTTCCTAACCTGGGAAAAACTCACACTAGAGCAGCAGTGCCCCACTCTGGGCCTGTCCAGCCCTCCAGAAATGGAGCTGCGCACCATTTAGTTATCTTATTTCAAGATAAGCTGTTATCTTGAGAACACGTTTATTAACTTATCTCACGATAACAAAATTGTTACCCTGGGATAACGAATTATCTTGAAATCACAAGATAGTTAAAGTTGTTGTCTTGAGATTACAATTAGCTTCAATCCCTGCACAGGCCCTCAGATTGTCTTGAGATAACAATTAGCTTGTTATCTCAAGACGACAACTTTTTTTTTTTTTTTAATCTTTTTTTTTTTATCACAAGATAATTAACTAATCTCGATAACAATCCAGAAAATTATAGCAACATCTCACAGACTCTCCGGGCTTCCTTAGCCAAGACATATTTGTTAACAAACTTTTGCTTCTTTAGAACTGGAGATATGAGGCTATGGTTGCTAACAAACACTGGGAATCAGTAGTCACCCAAACAGGTGTGGACTCAAGTCACAAATTATATAACTTGCGCCTCGACTTGATAAAATCAAGAAAGGCCTGGACGCCACTGGTGTCCGGCGCAGTTTGATGATTTACCTGCTCAAACACACCTGATTACACTCATCTGTTATTTGCCAGGTTTAGTGGGTGTTTGAGAAATGGAACTACCCAACTGCACCCCTGCTGTAGACACTACTGCAGCTCCGCTGTCGGAAATAAGTAAGTAAGCATGTTCACTGGAGCAGTGGTTATGGGTTTTGGCTGAAGTGCCTCTTATGGCTTTTACATATCAAATCTGATGCATTAATATTAATATGATGATCACCAAAACCTCTCACTTGAACAAGATCAGGAATACTCCTGTGAATCCATTTAAGACAGCATTCCCTGCCCACCGCTCAAAAGAAAGAGATTTTATCTCTTATTATGCAGAAGCGGCATAGTTTTAAGTGCAAGCTGCAGTTCCATCCTGAGCTGAGCCTGCTTTTACTGTGGAGCAGAAGCTGTCCTTGAAATAATGATGATGATTACGATAAGTACTCTGATAACAGCTCTTTGTGATTGTAATGGCTCTGCTGTGATTGTAGAGTAATTAGGGATGGAGTGAGGAGAGGGTGAACTGTGTTGTTTTTTTTTTTTGGCGGAGGATGGCATTAATTCACAATTTGTAGGTACGTCAGGCACTTAACCTGCTACCTCCTGTACGTGCAGCATTAGCATGAGTAGTACTGCTTTCATTCTCAGCAGGAGCGTGATAAAAAATGACTGGCAACAACAGAGAAGGACAATCACTGCACATCTACTGTACGCAGCACGCTTTGTTTCCATAGAGGAGGAGTGAAGCCACGAGAGGGGAGAACAATGGAGTTATTGTTTGTGTGAGTGCGCTGAATTAATCCTGTCTGCATTCACCTCTTATATAATCTTGTCTTTTGTCTTCGGCCCGGCCAAGATGCTCCCTGTAGTAAAGCACGCCGAAGGAGAAGAATCGGGCGTATACTGGAGCCATTACAACATGTCTAGTGCTTCATCATTACAAATCATAGCGTACTAGCCAAGTGCTGTGGTCCAGGCCAGGGAAGGGCAGGCAAATATAAGACAATGACCCCTCAATGTCTCCTGCCTCTTTAAAGGGCCCGTACAGTTAGGCATCAGAGTAAAGGTTTGGTTGATTTTCGTTGACTTATAATAGGTATTAACTTATTTCGTATTATAAGAAATCAGGTAAGGCATGTAGTTATGGCTACTTTATGATTTTTCTGCAGATTTTTAACCACAATATTATATATTATATATAAAAGGAAACATGACCTTAAAAAAACAGCTTTTACATGATTTTACACTCATGATAACAAAAGATAACAAACGCTATCTTGCGATAACGAGTTAATTATCTTGTAATCCCAACATGACAGTTGTTATCTTGAGATAATGAGTTTATCATTTTATCTCGAGATAAGTTATCGTGAGATTACTAGTTAATTATCCTGTGATCTCAAAATAATTATTACTTTGAGACATCGAGTTAACAGTTATCTTGAGATAAAGTTATTCATCTTGTGATCTCCAGGTTAATTATTCAAGATGAATTATCTTGTGGTCTCCAACCTAGCAATGAGTTAACTGTCTTCTGATCTCAAGATTACAACTAGTTAATTATCTTTTCTCAAGATAGCAAAAGTTATCTTGAGAAGTTAATTTTTCCTGTGATCACAAGATGACAGGTGTTATCTGAAGATGATGAGAATTATTTTATCTTGAGATAACAGGTTATCTTGAGACTACTAATTATCCTGTGATCTCAAGATAAATTTATTACTTTGAGATAGTTAACTCAATATCTTGTGACCTCAAGATAAAATTGATATCTTGAGATAACTAGTTCATTATCTTTTCTCGCGATAACAAAAGTTATCTTGAGATAACGAGTTAATTTTTCCTGTGATCGCATGTTGACACTCGTTATCTTGAGATAATGAGTTAATTATTTTGTGACCTCTCTGTAGCCAAGACATATTTAGTGTCAAAATTTAGCTTCTTTATTTTACAACCGGAGCTGTGATGCTAATGTTGCTGACAAACCCTGGAAGTTAGTCATCTCCCAAACAGAGATGTGGAATCGAGGCGACTCAAGAACATTTGATAACCTGCGACTCGGCATGATAAAATCGAGAAAGACTTGTGCCTCAACTTGGACTCCATGACTCGGAAAAACTCAAGACCAGTGTGGAGAGTCTGGCTGCAGACGGACTCTTTATTGTCACTTATGTTTCGTGTGATTGGGTTCATTCCCTGTAGTTGGCAGGCCTGAACTGCTCCAATTAAAAACCGGAGACAACATCGTCAAACATCTGTCACTGTGCTTGTCTTTGCCTTATTTGATTTTGGAAGCCAGGCGAAACGTGAAAAGTTCAAATTTTCCTCAGTTAACTTGAAACAAGCAAAGCATCAATAGCATCAAATAAGCCTTAAACTCCAGTCTCCCTAGAGACCCTTAACATTTCCTCCTGGCGTTTAACCAACGGAAACAGCGAGGTTTGAGCCGATTGGCGATAGTAAGTCTAGTCTCTGATAGTTTCCATCTGTCCTGATGGCCAGTTAAGCTGAACGATTTATATGTCAGAATACAGTGTCCATGGCTTTAAGATGCACAAAGTGATTCCATTTGTCTAACAACCTTTGAATGTCAGTCCTTGTCCTGATTTGTTGTCTGGCTTTGAAGTGTTCTGTAACAGAACATGGTAGAGCACTTTGCCCATCCATTGTTGTGCTTATTGAACTGATAACGCTGTGCAGCAGCCTTCCACACCCTAAAAACATGCGAGGCTGAGCGAATTGCCATATGCAAATATGCTCGTGGTTGTGACATCACAACCATGATGAGTCAGGAGTAGGGGGTGAATGGTGTGCTTAAAACCCTAACAGTGATCTGATATCCTGATTTTAAAAAAGCAAAGTTGTTTTTTTCTGTAATATAGGCTACACATAAGCAAAACAGGACTGTTGGCTCAATATCTGGAGGATTTTGGGTCACTACTGTCCTGTGGGAGATTTCTGCCATTGTTTTATGTATGATCAGCTCAGAAGATGGACTTTCTGAATGTCCCTCTTCGCAGGGAAGCATTACCCCATATCACAGGCTCTTTGTAGGACGTTTGAACAGATTGACATGACAATTGTTCTGAGAGAAAGACAACAGGTCACACCTGAGTCAGTGAAACGGTCAGTGCTTTTGTTCAGTAGATGGTCACTGAACATGGGCTTTCAAATAAACAATAAGAAAGAAAGCACAGAGAGAAAGCAGGTGAGACTGGGACATTCTGTCTTAAAGTATCATATACAGTACTGCAAGTTAGAGACGACCCTTTAACTCCTTTACTTTCCAGTCGAAATGGTCATTAAGTACAAGTTACTTTTTTCTGTTTCAGGCAAAAAGGAGAAAATTATACCAGAGATACTTCTGAGGAGATTAGATATAAGAGGGTATGGAGAAAGAGAGGAAAGTAAGTGGAAATAACTCAAGAAATTACTGAAAGTTAGATAGAAAATTGGACTCCCAACAACCAACTGCAAGACCTGGTAGACACCAAAACTGGCCCCGTCAGAAGGGGCAGTCTTGGGCTGGAGGTTAGGGAACCAGCCCTGTGACCAGATAGTCACTGGTTCAATCCCTTCAACCGACAGTACATGACTGAAGTGCCCTTGAGCAAGGAACCTAACCCTCAATGCTCTCAGGGTGCCGTGGATAGGGCTGCCCACTGCTCTGGGCAGGTGTGCTCACTGCCCCCTAGTGTGTGTCTTCACTAGTGTGTATATGTGTGTGTATGAGGGTGTTTCACTGCGCAGATGGGTTAAATGCGGAGATCTAATTCCTTTGTGTGCAAAAAGTTGGCTGATGGTTCTGAATTCAGTTCAGTTCAATAAACAGCACTTGAAGCTTTCTTCTTTGACAGAGGGGAAAATCAAGCTGCTTCAGATCTGAAAACATCCACAGGTGTTTCTATCCATCCTTCCACCGTGAGAAGACGACTCAGTGCCATGGGTCTGAAAGGTCGTGTAGCTGCTTAAGAAGAACCTCGCTGAGAAAAAGAGAAGGACCGAAAAAAAAACGTTTGCACTAAAACGTTTGAGATGTGGATGATTTTACGAACTAATGAGTCTCATTTGTTATTGAGATTATTTGGATGGTGAGAAGCTGAAAGTTCCACCAACGTCTGAGACTGAACTTTGGAAGTGTGGAAAAATATCCCTGCGGATTTCTTTAAAAAACTAGAAGCGAGTCTCCTGATAAGAATGGAAGCTGTAATAAAGGTGAAGGTTGGATTGTAAAATCTGTTATTATATTTAGTTGTGGAAGCTTTTGTGTATTTCCTGTGATGTTTACCCTCATTGACATGCAAGTGACCCATTCAACCAAGATCCATATTGATTTTCACTAGTGTGTGTACCTTCATGTCTTCTCATATGTTAACATTTTAAGAAAGTTTATAGCACATTACTCAATTCGTTTAATAGAAGATGAGGGGAGTCAAACACTGCGGTGGAACATTGGTTTCCTGTAGGCCTCAGTGAGCTGCTTTGACTGGAAATTAAACAAATTAAAGGGTGGTCTCTTAGAAAAAGTATTGAAGATTAACTAAAAAAATGAAACTGTTCTTGTTTTACTGTGTTTGTCATATTTTCATTCAGACAGGCGTCTAATTGGCTGTTTTGTAAGGTTCTTGGCAGGGCTCCTTCAGCTGCTGGCTTATTTTTCAGTGTCATTTTAATCGGTAAAGACATGGAGGGTGATTTCCCTCTTGACTCGAGAGGAAACAGGAGGCTGACACTTGAGTTTGGACTATAAACAGACCAAACTGGGTCATTTGATTGCCCAAACGCTGAGAGACGCACATAGAATTAGTCAGAAGCAGCAACTCGGTTGCAACTTCTTTACAGACAGTTGATGATGAACTGTTTGTGATCGTTTCTGATCATTTGGATTTCTTGGTCACTACATATGACTCATCACTGACTCATTTGATGGGATGTGTTACACTTAAAGGTTTTACGTTTGGATGGGCATCTTCCAACATTTGCTGTAACAGCACTGATTCAGGAAGGATTATAGAATTATTATGAAATGATGCTTATGTGTGAAATAATACGTTGAGTTGTGTCAGAGAGGGTTTAGGAAGGAACCTGTGGTCAAGGGCGCAGTATGTGGTCATATTCTGGGAAGAATGTTCTGCACGGATGTTATGACAGTATGTTATGAGTAATATGATCAATTGCATTAGTTTTGTGATGTTTCATGAATGCCGTCAGTACTTTTAGAGCTCTGACCCACTGAATACATCATACACTGACAGATTTAGGCCAACTGTGCATGTAAACAACAGCGACCAGTATGTAGTAGCCACAAAAACTACATGCTAACAAGTAGCTGATTGGATTTCAGTCCATTTTGAAGATGATATTGATTGATTTTTCTCCTTTTCTTCTTTAATGGTTCATTTTTGCAAATATTGAATGAAACAATCATTTGAATAATAGCCTTTTCAGTAATAATCTGGGCAAAAAATCGAATTGACCAAATTTTCCCCCTAACCACAGATGTAATCGATCAACCAAGATGTTTGAAGTCCAAATGTTGCTTCTTTACTTTAGAGCTGGAGCTTTGGGGCTAATGTTGCTAACAAACACTTGAACTCAGTAGTCACCCAAAAAACCCAACTCGTTTCTGTAAAAATACAGCACCAAAACTTTTCTCAAACTACATTCGGGTCTTTTTTTAAGGTCAAATATGTGGTTGAGAGCACAGTATTCTTTAATATCTGCTACAGAAATGAACAAAAAGCCATTTCAGACAACAGCAGGCCTGGTATTCACTAAGCAAGACTTCTTGGTTTTTATGACGTTCATTGTCACAAATACTGATTTCTAAATGAGTGCTTATACACCTGAGGTGGTTTGTGAGTTGTTGTCTAAAGTGGCTGCTTGCAATTTTTTGGTTTTTTGGTGAGGTATTTTTGCAGAAACAACTTGGGCTATTTTGGTGTCTATTGAGTTTCAGTGTTTGTTAGCAATGCTAGCCGCACTGCTCCAGTTGTGAACGAACAAAGCAAAATTTGGACTCTAGACACGCCTCAGACGATCAACTACATTGGGGGGAAAGAGGAAAATGGAATCATTTGAATTTTTTGCCATGCCAGTCCATACCTTTTTATTTTTGGGAAAATTTCTAGTAAATTTTCATTCAGTAGAATGTTTGTATTTAAATGGCAAGTGTTACAGTGTCACTGTTGTTTCATTGTTAACCTTTGGATGGAAACAAAGGGGTTGAATTCTTAAAACGAATGAGTGGAAACTTGGCCAATCGGGAATTGTTTTTCTCAGTGGTATCTAGGTAGATATAGCTGAGCAAGCTCTCCCATTGGTTCATATGTCTATGTTTAACCTAGAACGGCCAAGAAATATTAGTGAATTTGCATTAGCTTAGCGCTAACAATCTATTAGAATGCCATAGGGACGCTAGCAGAAGTTAGTATTAATGTAGAGGTGAATTTTTCCTCATGTTTTCACGGACATTTGACAAATATGGCTGGAACGGAGGGCCTCATGGTTCACCGCTGATATATATCTCATTATATTCTTACCATATCGCCCACCCTTAGCTTGAAGCCTATTTTCCCATCCATGCTGTACAAGCGAATCCCTGAGAACGTGATGTGGGCGAGGGCTAATTTCAGAGTCAGAGTAGCAGTCGGAATAACATGCTGTTCCGTGCAGCTCCTGCGCCGATGACTCACAACACGGAGACTGAGGAGCGAAGCAGGCAGCTGGACCTTGCTTACATTCAGTCTGTGCTTTTTAAGGCTGGATACTTTAGGCCCGTCAGGCTGGTTTCAGCAGAACTGAAAGCAGTATTTATGTTATAAAATGGTTTTATGGCTTTAAATTAAAGGTGAGGTCACAGGTCACCTAGTGACACCATCCATCCAAATGTAATGAACATCAAAGCCCATATTTAAACACTGTAATAGTGCTGACCCAGGATCACCTCCAAACTGACCATATTACTGTTTAATTTGGGTGTAAAAGGCAGAAATTGGTCTTTGATCACTGTTAGTCTTAGGCCCAGTCTCCGGTTTCATAGAATATTTAGCATAAAGAAAGTGATTAAGGGAGTTGCACAAAAGGCCTTAACCCCTCTATTATGTTGTCAAACTGTTTCAAAGTTTAAAAATACAGGAGAAATATTTTAATAGTTTTTGGAGCAAGACGTCCTTCCTGCTGGACTTTTATTGGATCATTTATTGTGTTTTGAATTGAAAGGGTCAGAAAAAAATACAACAAAAATTGTTGAAAAAGTCAAAGAAGAGTAAATAAAACAAATGTGTTGAATGTATTTTTTGAAATGTACAGAAAAGAAAAACACTGATAATCATTTTTACTAAAAACAGTATTATTATTATTATAAGTACATATTGACCTAGTTTACAGTAAATAGTGATTAAATTGATATTAATTGAGCTAACAATAATGTTCAAAGAGAAAATCCATATTTTAACTATTTTCAGATAGTTAGACATGCATCGGCTCAATATGACCCGGGAACATTATTGTTGTTCCTTACAGTTGAACATAACAGGAGGCTTTTATGGCCCTTATGCCAAGTTTACCATATATTTTATTGTACCAAAAAAATCATAATTCATTTTTACATTAACCTCTCTATATTTCTTAGAATAAAACAGGTTGTTTTTATTTTTGTTCCTTTAAGACTGCTATATGTAAATGATGTCTGCTCTAATTGGATATCCAGTTTTGTGTCGCATTCAAGAAGTAGTCTAGGCTGAAACGCCACTTATAACCTCAGAGTTTTAGGCCAAGTAGGCCTACAATATATACAGTAGTCCTGCATATATGTGAACATGTTGGTTCTTGTGGCATCATAAAAATGAATTCAGTTTTGCAGTTTACTTTCCATATATGGACTGCATGGAGGAGTAAATGTTACATTTTGAAACTTGGAAAAAAGGAGTAAAGTGACATTTTCCATGATAACGACCCTCTACCTTTGTTATACGCCATAACGGTGGATTCTAGCCTAAAACAAGCGTTAATTATGTTTAATTAAATATATCTTTAAGTATGTAAATTATATTTTCTATAACTAAATTCTGTAGTGCAGCGTTGCACCCCTCAGCTTCATCGGTGTAATGGAATTCACAGTTTTGTGTCACATACAATTTTATCCATTAGTGTTCTCACAATACAGTACCCAGCATACATACAACCATTGAGAGTCGCTGTGGTGTCCATCAATCCTGTCTCCTAGCCAGTGATACAGAGGCTAGTAAATACATCTGTGGTGCTAGCTAGCACAGTGATAAAGCTCTAATCTCAACTGGGCATCAAACTTAGTTCTGCTTTAAAAGAATCATTTAGGCATCTAGGGAAAACTAATTCAAAGAGCTCCTAAACATTACTTACCTACAATACTTACCAGGCCGAGGCTCTGCCATTGCACTTGGGTGGTGCTGACCCTTGCGAATTCCCCAAATGCGGGAATCTCGACTGCATAATTTCTGGTAGTGTGTGTGTGGTGTTTCACTTCACGGATGGGTTAAATGCAGAGGTGAAATTTCCCCATTGTGGGACTAATAAGGGTCACTTAATCTTAATCCCAAAACACTTAGTCCCTCACAATATACAGTGGGGAAAAAAGTATTTAGTCAGTCACCAATTGTGCAAGTTCTACCACTTAAAAAAGATGAGAGAGGCCTGTAATTGACATCATAGGTAGACCTCAACTATGAGAGACAAAATGAGGAAAAAAAAACATTCAGAAAATCACATTGTCTGATTTTTTAAAGAATTTATTTGCAAATGGTGGAAAATAAGTATTTGGTCAATAACAAAAGTTCATGTCAATACTTTGTTGGTCAAACATTTTCTGTAAGTCTTTACAAGGTTGGCACACACCGCTGCTGGTATCTTGGCCCATTCCTCCATGCAGATCAGTGATGTTTTGGGGCTGTCAGTGGGCAACACACTCCAGGACCTTGAAATGCTTCTTATGAAGCCACTCCTTTGTTGCCCTGGCAGTGTGCTTGGTATCATTGTCATGCTGAAAGACCCAGCCACGTTTCATCTTCAATGCCCTTGCCGACGGAAGAAGGTTTGCACTCAAAATCTCACAATTCATGGCCCCGTTCATTCTTTCATGTACACGGACCAGTCGTGCTGGTCCCTTTGCAGAGAAACAGCCCCAAAGCCTGATGTTGCCACCCCCATTCTTCACAGTTGGTATGGTGTTCTTTGGATGCAACTCAGCATTCACTCTCCTCCAAACACGACGAGTTGTGTTTGTGCCAAACAGTTCTACTTTGGGTTCATCTGACCACATGACATTCTCCCAATACTCTTCCGGAACATCCAAATGCTCTCTAGCAAACTTCAGACGCGCTCGTCTGAAGTTTGAAGTGCCCGTCTGGCACTGCAAGATCCGAGTCCCTGGCGGCGTAGTGTGTTACTGACAGTAGCCTTTGTAACGTTGGTCCCAGCTTTCTGCAGGTCATTCACTAGGTCCCCCCATGTGGTTCTGGGATTTCTGCTCACCATTCTTGTGATCATTTTGACCCCACGGGCTGAGATCTTGCGTGGGGCCCCTGATCGAGGGAGATTAGCAGTGGTCTTGTAGGTCTTCCATTTTCTGATTATTGCTTCCACAGTAGATTTTTTCACACCAAGCTGCTTGCCTATTGCAGATCCAGTCTTCCCAGCCTGGTGCAGGTCTACAATCTTGTTTCTGGTGTCCTTCAACAGCTCTTTGGTCTTCACCATAATGGAGTTTGGAGTATGACTGTTTGAGGTTGTGGGCAGGTGTCTTTTATACAGATAACGAGGTCAAACAGGTGCCATTAATACAGGTAATGAGTGGAGGACAGAGGAGCCTCTTAAAGAAGATGTTACAGGTCTGTGACAGCCAGAAATCTTGCTTGTTTGTAGGTGACCAAATACTTATTTTCCACCATTATTTGCAAATAAATTCTTTAAAAATCAGACAATGTGATTTTCTGAATTTTTTTTCCTCATTTTGTCTCTCATAGTTGAGGTCTACCTATGATGTCAATTACAGGCCTCTCTCATCTTTTTAAGTGGGAGAACTTGCACAATTGGTGACTGACTAAATACTTTTTTTCCCACTGCACTTCTACCTTCAAGGTACATCATCAGAAAGGACGTCACTGGTCTTTAAACTGGAATATCTTGCTTTAGAGACTACTGTGAATTAAGTACATTTACAACAGATTGTAGCCATAGTTAAAGCTTTCGTTTTAGCCAGAGTGCCCCTTTAAGTAAAGCCACAGTCATATGCAGAAGTTTGCATGCAAAAACGTTTGCATACACCTGTACACTTGCTCTTTAGCAGATTATTAAAATCAGTCTTGGAAGCACTTTTGAAAGAGCGTGATTCTTATTTTGCAAAAGATTTTAGACCATACACTGAAAAATTAAGCAATATTGCAGAAATGTTGTGTCTCTTTATTTTTATTGTACTGGCTTTGCCTAACTACAAGTATTAGCACACAGAATGTTAGCCTACAAGATATCCATCAGTCAAAGTGTATATTACAGTCTGTCACTTCAGGGTTTCTCTTACCTAAAGGAAACACTTAAGAATCTTTATGGCTCATGCTTATTTAATCATCGAGGGAAATCTGACTCTTGGTTAAGGAAATAGTGAAAGTTCTCGTGTACAACCAGGCGCAGGCCTTTAGAACATGTGTGTTTGTTTTCAAAGCTGTTTGAATTTTGCCAGTCATTGTCACTGCCGACATAATCACTTTCAGACCAGGTCGTGGAGGTCACATCCCAGTTGGCTGAGGTCATTTTGGGCCTTAACCTTTGAGGTTTTCACCCTGAAGTCGATAACAAGACCAGCAAGGCCCCTGAGCAGTGTTTCACAGTTGAGGTAATGAAGACTCGGCATGACATCACTGTGGTAATGCCTTTATGCAACATACCATCTGATACCAGAACGAAAAAAAGAAAAGGAAATTCACATCATAAATGATTACACGGCAGTGCAATGACCTGATAAATATTTGTACAAGTGTACAAGCCACAGTGGAAGTAGACCAGAGGTTGGTAAACCCATGTTCAACTTACTTTAAGGTTTGTACTTTAACCTGACTTATACAGTTAAATGAAAAAACTTAAATGCACCCTGTCATATGGGTTTAGTTGCAATGACTTTAGCACAGAGGCCACATTTTAGATTTGATTTTTCTCCAATGTTAAATCCAGCAAATGAACAGTAATTGTGCATTAAAATGTGCAGAGACAGTCTTATTCTCACTTTGAAATTCAACAAAAACATGACACTCAAACTTTCACACTTTTTTGTTGTATAAATGACTGCGTGTATAACATATATTAAAGTTATTTATTCTTCCATACAGTACATATTCTGTAACTGTGTTTGCCAATTGGCTGTCCCCATAACCTCTAATCTATCACATTTGGTCACTATATATACATATATATTATACAATATATATACAATATATTGTACTATAGTTTGATGTCCACTTACAGTAGCTCACAAAAGTGAGTACACCCCTCGCAGTTCTGCAAATATTTTATTATATCTTTTTATGGGATAACACTATAGAAATGAAACTTGGATTATAGATTTAATGTCCTCTGAATGTAACTAAACACACAGCCATTCATGTGTAAATAGCTGGCAACCCAAGTGAGTTCACCTCACAGTGAACGTTTCCAAATTGTGCTCAAAGTGTCAACATTTTGTGTGACTACCATAATTATCTAGCACTGCCTTCACCCTCTTGGGCATGGAATTCACCAGAGCTGCACAGGTTGCTAATGGGCTCCTCTTCCACTCCTCCATGATGACATCACGGAGCTGGTGGCTGTTAGACACCTTTTGTTCCTCCTCCTTCCGCTTGAGGATGCCCCACATGATGCTACCACCACCATGGTTGACTGTAGGCAAGAGACAGTTGTCTTGGTACTCCTCACCAGGGCGCCACCACACATGCTGGACACCATCTGAGACAAACAAGCAGATCTTGGTCTCCTCAAATCACAGGACATGGTTCCAGTAATCCAGGTTCTTGGACTGCTTGTCTTTAGCAAGCTGTTTGCGGGCTTTCTTGTGCATCAGCTTCAGAAGAAGTTTCCTTCTGGGATGACGGCCAAGCAGACTGAGTTGATGCATTGTGCGGCGTATGGTCTGAGCACTGACAGGCTGACCTCCCACTTCTTCAACCTCTGAAGCAACGCTGGCAGCACTCATGTGTCTATTTTTTGAAGCCAACCTCTGGATATGACGCTGAACATGTGGACTCAACTTCTTTGGTCAACCCTGGCAAGGGCTTTTCCGAGTGGATCCTGTCCTGGAAAACCTCTGTATGACCTTGGCCACCATGCTATAGTTCAGTTTCAGGGTGTTAGCAATCTTCTTATAGCCTAGGCATCTTTGTGGAGAGCAACAATTCCATTTCGCATGTCCTCAGAGTTCTTTGCCATGAGGTGCCATGTTGAATATCCAGTGGCCAGTATGAGCGAATTGTACCCAAAACACCAAATTTAACAGCCCTGCTCCTCATTCACACCTGGAAACTTGTAACTCTAACAAGTCACATAACACCAGGGAGGGACAACAACACAATTAGGCACAATTTGGACATGTTCACTGTGAGATGGACTCACTTGGGTTGCCAGCTATTTAGACATTAATGGCTGTGTGTTGAGTTCTTTTCAGAGGACAGTAAATCTATACTGCTATACAAGCTGCACACTGACCACTTTAACTTATATGCAAGTTTAATTTCTATAGTCTTGTTCCATGAAAAGGTATAATACAATATTTGCAGAAATGTGAGGGGTGGTACTCAATTTTGTGAGATACTGTATAATGCTTGTACTGTTTTGTACCAAACATAATTCAGTTTTACGTGAACTTTTTCCAAACTCTCTTTATATTTAATTATTAAACAGGCTATTTTGTTACCGTGCCTTTAAGACTGATATGTGTAAATGGACTTTGTTTAGTCCAGACTGAAACACTCCTTATAACCTCTGTGTGAATGTTCAGAACTATGAGCTTTATTGTTCCCCTGTGTCTTGTAAGTGTTGTGCAGTTTGATGAGCCCACATCTTACTTTATAATGAATTGGATTAGAATCTTTCTGGCTAATTTCACACAGCATCGATTAATGCTATTAACACAAAGCTGTGGCGATACACTGAGATGGTGTACAAGAACGTCAATATCACACTCACAGACAGATCTGTCAGATCAATAGAGTCTACTGTTGCTCTGCATACCAATTAGCCAAGCGCTGTTTGCTGATACTCATGCATTTGAGAGCGCACAAGAAAGTAAGCAGCATATCTGCTAGTTTTGGGGCGTGACGGCACATTATGCATTCTATTCAGACTCATTTTAGCATTGACTGTGCGCAGCTGTAACTGGTGTCCATCTCTGCTCATTGTTTGTGCACAAATACACACATACACACACACCCACATGGCTTTGTGTGGGGATTTGGTATCATGTTACCATGGAGTTTATAACAGGAATATTTTAAGGCACCACCACCTGATTATTACAGGCAGGTTATTCAGAGTCCAGCTGGGAAATCTTGTAAAAGTAAAAGACATCACCCTGTAATATTAGTAGAGGGGGGGCATCTTACCTTAAATAAAGAATAATAATAAAAATAATAATAATAATAATAATAATAATAATAATAATAATAATACATACATACATACATTTAAACCAGCCATTAGGGGTGTACTTTGTGTACTTCTGGTGCCGGTCCCAAGCCCGGATAAATGGTGAGGGTTGCATCAGGAAGGGCATCCGGCGTAAACTTGTGCCAAAACTATCATGCGGATCACAAATATGATTGCCATACCGGATCGGTCGAGGCCCGGGTTAACAACGACCGCCTCCGGTGCTGTTGACCAGCAGGGTGCCGGTGGAAATTGGACTACTGTAGGTCGAAGACCATCAAAGAGGAGAGGAGGAAGGCGGGTTAGAAGGAAGCGAGAGAGAAGGAAAGGCAGGAGTGTGGAGGTTAGAGTAGGGACTCTGAACATAGGGACAATGACTGGTAAAGGCAGAGAGCTTGCAGACATGATGGAGAGAAGGAAGGTAGATATTCTGTGTGTCCAGGAGACCAGATGGAAAGGAAGCAAGGCCAGGAACATTGGAGGTGGATTCAAACTGTTCTATCATGGTGTAGAGAGGAAGAGAAATGGAGTAGGGATAATCCTAAAGGAACAGCTTGTGAAAAGTGTTCTGAATGTAAAGAGAGTGACAGGATCATGAGCCTGAAGTTGGAGGTTGATTGTGTGATTTTGAATGTGGTCAGTTCATATGCACCACAGGTTGGTTGTCAGTTAGAGGAGAAAGAGGAATTTTGGAGTAAGATGGATGAAGTGGTAGATGGTGTCCCTAGAGAAGAAAGATTGGTGATTGGTGCAGACTTCAATGGACATGTTGGTGAAGGAAACAGAGTGGATGAAGAGGTGCTGGGTATGTATGGTGTGAAAGACAGAAATGCAGAAGGTCAGATGGTTGTAGATTTTGCAAAGAGAATGGAAATGGCTGTGGTGAACACATATTTTCAGAAGAGGGAAGAACACAGGGTGACATACAAGAGTGGAGGGAGGTGCACACAGGTGGATTATATCCTTAGCAGGAGATGCCACCTAAAGGAGATTGGAGATTGTAAAGTGGTGCCAGGGGAAAGTGTAGCAAGGCAGCATAGGGTGGTTGTCTGTAGAATGAGATTAGAAACAAAGAAGAGGAAGAGAGTGAAGACAGAGCCAAAGATTAGATGGTGGAAGCTGAAGGACAAGGATGGTTGCGGGCAGTTCAAGGAAAAATTGCAACAGGCCCTTGGGGGCAATGAGGAGCTACCTGAAGACTGGGAAACTACAGCTAAGGTGGTGAGAGAAACTGGCAAGAATGTGTTGGGTGTTTCGTCTGGTCAGAGGAAAGAAGACAAGGAAAGTTGGTGGTGGAATGAGGAAGTCCAGGAGAGTATTCAGAAGAAGAAGGCAGCTAAGAAAAAGTGGGATAACCAGAGAGATGAAGGAAGTAGGCAGGAGTACTGTGAGGCTAGTCGCATAGCAAAAAGAATGGTGGCAAAGGCAAAGGATCAGGCCTATGATGAGCTGTATGAGAGGCTGGACAGTAAAGAAGGAGTAAAGGACTTGTATCGTTTGGCTAAACAGAGAGATAGAGCTGGAAATGATGTACAGCAGGTTAGGCTGATAAAGGATAGAGAGGGGAATGTACTAGTGAGTGAACAGAGAGTGTTGAGTAGATGGAAGGAGTACTTTGAAGAACTAATGAATGAGGAAAACGAGAGAGAGGAGGACAACGGGAGGAGAGATAGTGGATCAGGAAGTGCAGAGAATTAGTAAGGTGGAAGTGAGGGCAGCTTTAAAAAGGGTGAAGAATGGAAAGGCAGTTGGTCCAGATGACATACCTGTGGAGGTATGGAGATGTTTAGGAGAGAAGGCAGTGGACTTTTTAACCAGGTTGTTTAACAAAATCCTGGAGAGTGAGAGGATGCCTGATGAGTGGAGAAGCAGTGTACTGGTCCCCATTTTTAAGAACAAGGGTGATGTGCAGAGCTGCAGTAACTACAGAGGTATAAAGTTGATGAGCCATCTGTGGTGAGGTGTGCGAGTGACAAATGGTTTCAAGGTGAAGGTAGGGTTACACCAGGGATCAGCTTTGTTTGCAATGGTGATGGACAGGTTGACAGATGAGGTCAGGCAGGAGGCTCCATGGACCATGATGTTTGCAGATGACATTGTAATCTGTGGTGAGAGTAGAGAGCAGGTGGAAAAGAATCTGGAGAGGTGGAGGTTTGCACTGGAGAGGAGAAGAATGAAGGTCAGTAGAGACAAGACGGAATACATGCGTGTGAATGAGAGGGAGGCAGGTGGAAAGGTGAAGATGCAAGGAGTAGAGGTCGTAAAGGTGGATGACTTCAAATATCTTGGGTCAACCATCCAGAGCAATGGACAGTGTAGAAAAGAGGTGAAGAAGAGGGTGCAGGCAGGATGGAGGGGTGGAGACGGGTGTCAGGGCTGATGTGTGACAGAAGGATAGCAGCAAGAGTGAAAGGGAAGGTTTACAAGACAGTAGTGCGTCCTGCTATGATGTATGGTTTGGAGACTGTGGCTCTGTCTAAAAGACAGGATGCTGAGCTGGAGGTGGTGGTGATGAAGATGCTGAGATTTTCATTGGGAGTGACAAGGATGGACAAGATTAGAAATGAGCAGATCAGAGGGACAGTGAAGGTGGAGCAGTTTGGAGATAAAGCCAGAGAAGCCAGGTTGAGATGGTTTGGACATGTGTTGAGGAGGAATAGTGGATAAATTGGGCAAAGACAGGGAGATGGTTGATGTGAAAGTAGAGGAGGCAGTAGATAGGGCAAGATGGAGGCAGATGATCCGCTGTGGCGACCCCTAAAGGGAGCAGCTGAAAGAAGAAGAAGACATGCATACATACATTTGAAATGAGGTCCACCTTAAGGGTAAACAAAGTCTACTACTTTAAGGGTATAAATAACAACCAAACAAATGTGAAAACTAATAACCACTTTCAAACCACAAAGTGAACCTACATCCATCCATCCATGAATAAATAAATAAATAAGTCCTTAGGGGCTATAAATAGAAAAAAAAAAAAAAAAAATATATATATATATATATATATATATATATACATATAAATGTAACATAAGCAATGTCTGAACTGGTATATATAAAATAAGCAATGTCTGAACTGGTATATATAAAATAAGCAATGTCTGAACTGGTATCTATCTGAAGAATAATATAAAACACAAAATACAATCAGACAAACAATTACAAATATTTTACACAGAAATCTACTTTAAGACTGAAGTCCACCTTAGGAGTAACTATAAAAATAATAGAAAAAAAAATTAAACACACAAATACAAGAAACACTCCTGAACTGGCATCCACATTAAAGGCAAAATAAATAAATATATTTTATGATCTACTTTTTAAAAAATAAAGTTTATATTTGCGGTAACAATGAAAAACCAGACAGACAGACAGACAGACAGACAGACAGACAGACAGACAGACAGATAGATAGATAGATAGATAGATAGATAACTTTTAACCGACATCCACCTTAAGAGTAATGTAAAGTAATAAAGTACAGAAATAAAAACAGACAGACAAGTTCGACTTTCAGTGCAGGCTGAGGTTAACACTGGTGTGTGAGTGAGTGAGTGAGTGAGTGAGTGAGTGAGTGAGTGAGTGAGTGAGTGAGTAAATAAATGAGTGAGCGAATAAGAGTGAGTTAATGAATGAATGAGTGAGTAAATTAGTGAGAGAGTCAGTGAATAAGTGAGAGAGTGAGAGAGAGACTGAGTGAGTGAGAGAGAAAGACTGAGTGAGGGAGTCAGTGAGTGAGTGAGAGAGACTGAGTGAGTGAGAGAGTCAGTAAATGAGAGAGAGACTGGGTGAGTGAGAGAGTCAGTGAATAAGTGAGAATGAGAGAGGCAGTGAATAAGTGAGAGAGTGAGAGAGAGACTGAGTGAGTGAGTGAGAGAGACTGAGTGAGTGAGAGAGTCAGTGAATGAGAGAGAGTGACTGAGTGAGTAAGAGAGTCAGTGAATAAGTGAGAATGAGAGAGAGACTGAGTGAGTGAGTGAGAGAGGCAGTGAATAAGTGAGAGAGAGAGTGAGTGAGAGAGGCAGTGAATAAGTGAGAGAGAGACTGAGTGAGAGAGTCAGTGAATAAGTGAGAGTCAGAGAGACTGAGAGTCAATGAATAAATGAGAGTGAGAGAGAGAGACTGAGTGAGAGAGTCAGTGAGAGAATGAGAAAGACTGAATGAGTGAGAGTCGGTGAGTAAGTGAGAGTAAGAGAGACTCAGTGAGTGAGAGAGTCAGTGAGTAAGTGAGAGAGTGATAGAGAGACTGATTGAGAGTCAGTGAGTGAGAGAGTGAGAGACTGAGCGAGTGAGAGTCAGCAAGTAAGTGAGAGAGACTGAGTGAGTAAATGAGAGAGAGAGACTGAGTAAGAATCAGTGAGTAAGTGAGACAGCGAGAGACTGAGCGAGTGAGAGTCAGTGAGTAAGTGAGAGACTGAGTGAGTCAGTAAATGAGTGAGTGACAGAGAGATTGAGTGAGTAAGAGAATCACTGAGAGTGAGTGAGAGAGTCAGAGAGAGAGAGAGACTGAGAGAGTGAGGGAAAGAGACTGAGTGAGAGAGTCGGTGAGAGAGAGAGACTGAGTGAGTGAGTCAGGGACAGAGACTGAGTGAGAGAGTCAATGAGAGAGTGAGTCAGTGAAAAAGTGAGAGAGACTGAGTGAGTGAGTCAGTGAGAGTGAGACAGACTGTGAGAGAGAGAGACTGAGTGAGTGAGTCAGTGAGAGAGACTGAGTGAGAGAGAGAGAGTGAGTGAGTCAGTGAGTGAGTGAGGGAGAGAGACTGAGTCAGTGAGAGAGAGACAGAGTGAGTGAGTCAGTGAGAGAGAGAGACTGTGAGAGAGACTGAGTGAGTGAGTCAGTGAGAGAGACTGAGAGAGACAGAGAGAGTCAGTAAGAAAGTGAGAGAGAGAGAGTGAGAGAGACAGTGTGAGTGAGAGTCAGTGAGAAAGTGAGAGAGACTGAGTGAGAGAGAGAATTAGGGAGAGAGACTGAGTGAATCAGTGAGAGAGAGAGAGACAGAGTGAGTGAGAGAATCAGTGAGAGAGACTGAGTGAGAGAGAGATTGAGTGAGAGAGACTGAGAGAGTGAGGGAGAGAGACTGAATGAATCAGTGAGAGAGAGACTGCGTGAGAGAGACTGAGTGAGTGAGAGAATCAGTGAGAGAGACAGAGAGTGAGGGAGAGAGACTGAGTGAGTGAGAGAGTCAGTGAGAGAGACTGAGAGAGTGAGGGAGAGAGACTGAGTGAGTGAGAGAGTCAGTGAGAGTGAGGGAGAGAGACTGAGTGAGACAGTCAGTGAGAGAGTGAGAGAGAGAGACTGAGTGAGAGTCAGTGACAAAGTGAGAGAGACTGAGTGAGTGAGTCAGTGAGAGAGACTGAGTGAGAGAGAGAGACTGAGTGAGTGAGGGAGAGAGACTGAGTCAGTGAGAGAGAGACAGAGTGAGTGAGTCAGTGAGAGAGTGAGAGAGAGAGAGACTGAGTGAGTGAGTGAGTCAGTAAGAGAGACTGAGAGAGACGGAGCGAGTCAGTAAGAAAGTGAGTATAGTACTATCAGGACTATTTCTTCGAAAGCCTTCATAAGGAAATCAGGCATTTCCAGGCCCAGGGCAATGTCCTGCTGATCGGAGATTTAAACGCCAGAACAGGCAACAAGAGCGACATCCTCGACTCTACTGGCAACAAATATATATTCAGTCAAACCTCCATCAACCTCAGCACCATCAGCTCTCTGAGAAATAGTCCTGACCACGTCCTGAACAGGACCGGTAAAGAACTAGTGCACCTCTGTCGATCCTCAGGTCTGTATATCCTTAACAGTAGGATCCGAGGAGACTCTTTAGGGAGGTTTACGTACTGTTCAGCTCTTGGAGCTAGTGTAGTCGACTATGCGATCACTGACATGGACCCCTCCACTATTAGTGCATTCACTGTCCGACCACAGCTCCCACTTTCTGATCACTGTCAAATCACTGTTTACCTTAAAACAATCAGTCAGCATCAAACCATGAAACATGAGCCCTGCAATACATTCCAATTAAACCAATCAGGCATTAATAAAGCTATTACACTAATTAATTGAATATATTATAAATCTGCTAAAATTGCAGGTCTCAAATTTATAAACACCAAACCAAAACAAACAGCTCTAAAGGAAGAATGGTTTGATGAAGACTGTAAAAGAATCAGAAAGGAATTAAGACACTTATCAAACCAGAAACACAGAGAACCAAACAATCATCACATTCGATCAAATTACGCTGCAACACTAAAAGAATATAAAAAGATTTTACGAAATAAAAAACACAAACATTATAATCAATATCTACAGAAAATTGAAAACTCTATTGACCAAAATCAATTCTGGGAACTGTGGAACAACCTGAGCAACAAAAATCCACATAAACTGGCCATAGAAAACCCAAACATTTGGAAAAATCACTTCGAAAAATTATATGAGCGATTATCACCTGATAGTCTTAATCTGCAACAACAAACAATTATAGAAACATTAAACATATTAGAGTCTACTATCAAAAACTATCAGAACCCCATTGACTACCAAATTTCACAGGAAGAATTAAATACCCAAATTAAAAACCTTAAATCCAGGAAAGCCTGCGGACCCGACAGCATCAGGACCAAGATGCTGAAGTGCAGTGGTCCTCAGCTGCAGCAGGCTCTGCTCAGACTGTTCAACATCGTCCTCCAATCTGGCTGCTTCCCTGAGATCTGGTGCAGGGGGCTTATTTCCCCAATCTACAAGAGTGGAGATAAATTCGACCCCAACAACTACCGAGGCATCTGTGTGAGCAGTAACCTGGGGAAGGTGTTCTGCTGTATCAATAACGCCCGGATACAGGCCTTCCTTACCGAACACAGTGTCTTGAGTAAAGGACAGATTGGCTTTTTACCAAACCACCGCACTACTGACCACATTTACACCCTACACACCCTAATCCACCAACATCTACACCAACAACATAACACTAAAGTCTTCACCTGCTTCATAGGTTTTAAAAAAGCATTTGATTCAATTTGGCAAGAAGGATTATATTATAAAGTTCTCCAGAATGGTGTAGGGGGTAAAGTCTACGACATCATTAAATCCATATATGTCGGTAATAAATGTGGAGTAAAAATTGGCAATGAAACGACGGAGGTCTTCACTCAGGGGCGTGGTGTCCAGCAGGGCTGCAGCTTGTCTTCTACTCTCTTTAATATCTATATCAATGATCTAGCCAGGTTTACTGGAGCATTCTGCAAATCCCGGCCTGACACTAAACGACACGGAAGTTAAATTCCTCCTCTACGCAGATGACCTGGTGCTGCTGTCGCCCACAGAAAAGGGGCTTCAGCAGCATCTGGACCTGCTAGAGAAGTACTGTCAGACCTGGGCCCTGACAGTAAACCCTGATAAATCTAAGATCATGATCTTCCAAAAGAAAGCCAGATCTCAGGAAAGCAGACATGTTTTCTATTTAGGAGACACCGCCCTAGACCACACCCTCTCCTATAATTACCTGGGGCTCAGAATCAGCGCCTCAGGAGGCTTCGGTCTGGCAGTGGATGCACTGAAAGAGAAGGCCTGCAGAGCCCTCTACTCAATTAAACACAAATTCAACAAGATTGACATCCCAATTCCAATCTGGCTGAAAATCTTTGACAGTATAATCCTGCCCATTGCGCTGTACGGTAGTGAAGTATGGGGTCCACTCAGTCGTCATGACTACACTAGATGGGACAAGCATCCCATTGAAGCCCTGCATGCAGAATTCTGCAGATTAATTTTACGTGTCCAAAGAAATACCCCAACTAATGCATGCAGAGCTGAATTAGGCCCGATTCCCATTAATCATTAATATCAAAAAAAGAGCTCTCAAATTCTGGATGCACCTAAAATCAAGTCCCACAACAAGCCTACAGTTTCAGGCCCTCCAATCCCAAGAGCTGAACCCTGAAAAGAGTCCCCTGTGTCAGCTGGTCCAGAGACTGACCAACACACTGACCCCTATTAACCCAAACTCTCTGACCAGCCCTGCTTCCCAAACACCAATCAGAATAACCCAAATTATTAAACACAGCAAAAACACTTATCTGGAACATTGGAGAACCCAAACTCATTCCCAAAACAGACTGAACTGCTTTCTGACCCTAAAACATGAATATGCCCTGGCCACGTATCTCCTCACTGTCCGAGATACGAAGCAGAGACAGATCCTCACCAAATACAGACTGAGTGACCACAGCCTGGCCATCGAGAGAGGCCGCATTAAACACTCCTGGATCCCGAGAGAGGACAGAGTGTGTGGTCACTGCAGGACAGGTGAGGTTGAGACAGAGGTGCACTTCCTTCTACACTGCCCCAAATATGAACACAGAAATAAATACTTCAGTCAGTTTGAAAAAGAAGAGAGCGGCTTCAGAGCGCTGACCGACAGCCAGAAACTGACCATTACACTCGGAGAGGGTCCATCAGCCCCCACTGCAGCCAGATACGTACACGAGTGTCACACACTCTGGGACAGTGAGTGAAACACCAACCCCCCACACACACTTTGTATATATTATCTGTATGTAAGTTCTTTCTTCTTCTTGCTTTGTTTGTTTAATACTGTATGTATATTTAATAATTAATTTTATTAATTAACACTTCTATATGTATATTTTCTTTGATTATATATGTATATATATTTTTTATGTATTTATATATATAACAATTAATCTTTAATTAATTTATATTTTTTAATGTATATTTTCACTGTTTATTTATAGTATGAATGCTTTGACAATACAAATATGTGAATTTGTCATGTCAATAAAGCAAACTGAACTTGAACTTGACTGAATAAGAGATAGACTGAGTGAGTCAGTGAGAGTGAGACAGACTGAGTGAGTGAGTGAGAGACTGAGTAAGAGAGAGAGACTAAGTAAGTCAGTGAGAGAGACTGTGAGAGAGAGACTGAGTGAGTGAGAAAGAGAGACTGAGTGAGTGAGTGAGAGACTGAGTAAGAGAGAGAGACTAAGTAAGTCAGTGAGAGAGACTGTGAGAGAGAGACTGAGTGAGTGAGAAAGAGAGACTGAGTGAGTGAGTCAATGAGTGAGTGAGGGAGAGAGACTGAGTCAGTGAGAGAGAGACAGAGTGAGTGAGTGAGTCAGTGATAGAGACTGAGACAAAGAGAGTCAGTAAGAACATGAGAGAGACTGAGTGAGTCAGTGAGACTGAGTGAGACAGTGAGTGAGAGAGTCAGTGAGAAAGAGAGAGACTGAGTGAGTCAGTAAGAGTGAGGGAGAGAGACTAAGTGCGTGAGAGAGACAGAGTGAGTGAGAGAAAGTGAGAGAGACTGAGTGAGTGAGAGAGTGAGTGAGAGAAACACTGAGTGAGAGAGAGAATCAGAGAGAGAGAGAGACTGAGAGAGTGAGGGAGAGAGTCTGAGTGAATCAGTGAGAGAATCAGTGAGAGAGATTGAGTGAGTGAGGAAATCATTGAGAGAGACTGAGTGAGAGAGACTGAGTGAGAGAGAGAGACTGAGTGAGAGTCAGTGACAAAGTGAGAGAGAGACTGAGTGAGTGAGTCAGTGAGAGTGAGACAGAGACTAAGTGAGAGAGACAGAGTGAGTGAGTCAGTGAGAGAGTGAGAGAAACTGAGTAAGAGAGAGAGACTGAGTGAGTCGGTGAGAGAGACTGAGTGAGAGAGAGAGGCTGAGTGAGTCGGTGAGAGAGACTGAGTGAGAGAGAGAGGCTGAGTGAGTGAGTCAATGAGTGAGTGAGTAAGAGAGACTGAGTGAGTGAGAGAGAGACAGAGTGAGTGAGTCAGTGAGAGTGAGAGAGACTGAGTGAGTGAGTCAGAGAGAGAGAGACTGAGTGAGAGAGAATCAGTGAGAGAGACTGAGAGTGAGGAAGAGACTGAGTGCATCAGTGAGAGAGTGAGAGACTGAGTAAATCAGTGAGAGAGTGAAAGAGACTGAGTAAGAGAGACTAAGTGAGTGAGGGAGAGAGACTGAGTGAATCAGTGAGTGAGGGAGAGAGAGACTGAGTGAGAGTCAGTGACAAAGTGAGAGAGACTGAGTGAGAGAGACTGAG